>NC_090753.1:8660507-8670507 GCF_036898095.1 Palaemon carinicauda
AGCAAGTCCCACGGCTAGCATCTTCATCCAAAATGACATATTACGTCATGTGTTTTAAACATGTAATATTAACTATTACATAAGCTCGGCCAGCTATCTCAATTTTTTCACAAAAATTTCACAAGCAAAAACATGTTTACTAGGTGTGACTGGACATATGTATTATTCTTTGTTTAACTTTAGCCATAATCAAACGAGGACGAGTGTCCAAATAGGCACATTAAAAAATAATAACAATAATGCATATGAAAAAGATATTACCAAAGCAAAGAAAAAAAAATGCATGATAAAATAAAGATCATATATATGGTACATTGCTAGCAAAGGATTATATGGTACCAAAAAAAAAATACTGACATACATATGATTCGGTAACTTGTTAAAGAATAATTGTTACCTTTTGTCAGAAACATAGATTAACATAATACGGTAACTAATAAAAATATTTGTTACCTTGGTAGAAATTCAATTTTTTAGTGCACAAACACAAATTCCTGGTACGTACACGTACCACGGTTTCGTGCATATATATATATATATATATATATATATATATATATATATATATATATATATATATATATATATATATATATATATATATATATATATATATATATATATATATATATATATATATATATATATATATATATATATATATATATATATATATATATATATATATATATATATATATATATATATATATATATAGGGCTGATATATTTTATTAGAAGCCCATAGATTCTGTTATATATTTTTTTTTTCTCTTTCCTTTTCAACATTCCGGCTTATATATTTTTATTAGATGCCGAGAGAAAAAATTATTTATATTTTTTTTTAAATGTTGTTTTAAATGTATTTTTAACAATGCAATGTAGATAATTTCTTCAATTACATATTACTAGCGTACTAACAGATTTTCTTACAAACTCTTTCAAACAATTTACTCCTTTAGCGAATGAGGTGGCCACTTCAAAAGGCTTTAAACTGAATTATATAAGGAGTATTGTCTGGACAAGTCGAAACATTCTTTTGTAGCTGCCTGCTGTGCCGTAACCTACGCCAAACAAGGATGTTCACGGCGATAAATATCACCACCGTGAAAACCAGACCTGCTAGTAGTATGGGGTGAAAGATTTCCTTATAAGTCGGTGACAGGTGGTCCCTTTCGGTAAGCTTCATCAACCGCTTTGCAACCTGTCTGTTATACGGGAGAGGGAGTGCTGGCATTGTAGAGGTCCACGTGAAGTTCGCGAAGTAGGCTCGCTCTCTGATGAGTATCCGTAGACCAGTCACCATGGAATTAGGGGAAGTCCCGATAAAACCATCTGCTGCGACGAAGATGTGGGTGAAGGACGTGGATCCGTCAGGGCATGATACATTGAAGCCGTCCTTGTCGTATCGTATCCACGAGCCATTATTCAGTCTGCAATTGAACTCATTATTGTCAAAGGGATAAAGCTTATCCAGACAATTTTCACTTGTATGGGAGAGAGCACCGTCTAGCACTATACCTAACTCGCATGAATCCATTAAGTTTTTATGGAATTCAAATGAGTCAGCTGTACATATTTTTCTATCCATTGCGTCTGAACAGTGAGTTAATTGATTTAAGTCTTTAATGACCGTATATGTTTCCTTGTCTGGGGAAATCAATAGGTGTCCTGTCAAACTGGATATTACTGGATTTGAGTGATTCGTCATGAAAGTCGGAAATATTGATATCCTGTAAGATTGCCAGGCATCAGAAGAATCAAAGGGAATTGTAATCATAATCTTGTTATTATCAACGTTTACTGTAATTAGGCTGTAATAAAATTCTAACCTATGTTCGTCTAACAAAGGAACATGGCCTAGTTTATCCCTTCCGTTCTCCAGAATTAACTTTAAGTAATTTATAGGCAACAAATGGGGCGACAGTACACCTTTAGTTGCTAACGTGAGAGCTTCTACATAATCCTTGGATTTCTCAATGAAATGTGCAATTCTGTTATGTATGTGATCTATCTTTGAATCATAATACGTTAATGTTGCCAACAAATCCTGTACTTCCATAATCTGAATGATATTATTTGAATGTTCATTTACTAAATCCATAATTTTATTGATTGAAGCTAACTGATTCCTTAGTTCTGACATAATCAATTCATCTTCATGAGTCAAGAACTCAATTTTCTTATTTTGATTACTAATTTTAAGACGATTGGAAATTCCTAAACCTAAACTTGCAACAGACCCAAAAATGTTTAATGCAGCATAAACAAATGGATTTCGTCTTTCTTCATGTTCGTGTCCTACAGTCCACATCAAAAGGTCATAAGCCAATGATCCTGTCTCGTAAGTCTTATTTTTCAAGTCATCAGATAGCATCTCTGCAACTTTTAATGTTGATCCAAGCAAACTCTCTGTAGTCAAATGAAAATGTCTTCTATGCAACTCATCCAATGAGGCAGAAAACCTTGAAATGGTGGTTCTTAAGCTAGTGACATCATTCTCTTGAAGAAAAATTGCTTGCATATTCACTTCTACAACTACGTTGGTTGATGTAATAAAAACGTCTTCTTGTCTTTCAACTATAGTGCCATATTTAAAATTTATACTTTTAGTTTTAGAGCTCATCCCACACGAGAAAAATGTCTGAGTGAACAATATCACTCCCAACAACAAAAAATTCATCTTGGAAACCTGTAACGAGAAAAACATATGTAATTACTCCTGTATTAAAAAGAAAACTTTTAATCACATAAAACAAAAAAACAAAATTTTCCCTCACTTCTTTTCCTCTCTTTTCTTTTTAATTTCTTATGTGAGCCAATGGTACTATTCTCTCATCCGTGGGTTGGGATACGTTTTGAACTCTAAACCTATTGGCCGTTAATGTTTCCAAAATGTTAAATGGGCCTTCAAACTTAGGTGTTAGTTTATAATTGAGCCCTTTTCGTACATTGATTTGAATATATACGTTATCACCCACGGTATATGTTTTAGTTGGTTTCGCTGTTTTATCATGATTCCTTTTCATTATGATTTGTGATTCTTCTAAATTCTTTCGAAGGATATCATATCGACTTATACTTGCATTTATACATTCTTTTAAAGGATTTGATAGATTAGTTGTAGGCGTTAATACATGGAAAGGCGTTCTAACTGGGGTACCATACAATGCTTCATGCGGTGACATTTTAATTGATATATGATATGAATGATTCAGAGTACTCAGTGCCGCCGGTATTGCAATATCCCAGTTGGGGTCTGATCCCCCTAGTGTTACTCTTGATATATTTAATATCTTCCTATTTGCTCTTTCCACTAGCCCATTTGACTCTGGGTGATATATCATGGTATTTATTTTCTTTATGCTGAGGAATTCACACAATGAGGTAAGAAAGTGATTATTAAATTCACCACCCGAGTCTGAGATTATCATGTGTGGAATTCCATGTTTACAAATGTAACACTCGTAAAACCTCCTAGCGCATTCAAACGCAGTTTTAGTTTTAATTAAGCGCTATTAGTTCTGTATATCGGGTTAAAGCATCTATAATTACTAAGAGGTGCTTATTTCCTCTGTCTGACTCGTAAAATCCTGTTAACAAATCTAAATGTATTCTTTCAAAGGGTTGATTGGGCACAGGATAAGCTCCTAGGCTGACAGGTATTTTCGTATGCCCTTTGTTTTCCTGACATGAGCGACAATTAGGTATGTGTCTTTTTATATCTGTAAGCAGCGTATGCCAATAAAACAATGATTTGGCTTTCTGTGACATTAATGAGAACCCCGGGTGTCCATGTAATGGATTTGAATGCAACCAATTCAGGACAGTGGACATAAGTGAGATTGGTACTACTACCTGGTCGTTAGTTACATGTGGAGTATTGCGGGTTTTCCTTGTCACAGTTCTACACAGAATATTATCCTTGATTATATAATTCTGCTGCTTATACTTTATATATTCCTTTTCCTTATGATTGCCTTTCAAAGCATTTATAATTGTTTCTATTTTCTGATCTTTTCTTTGCTCAGTCTGTAACAATTCAGCCCTCTAGCCTAAATCTTCTTGTTCAGATATTGTTTTTACAATAGGCATGGATGTTGATATATCTATTAATTCAGCTAAAGGCTCTGTACAAGATGACACGGGGTTGCGTGATAATGCATCCGCAATGATATTTGCTTTCCCAGGTAAATACCCGATTCTTGCGCCAAAATCTTGAATGATCAAATGCCACCGAGTTCGTTTAGGGCTGTGGTTGAAGCCTTTAACCCTGGATAGGTACGGTCCTCGGACACCCCTTTAAGGGTATACTCGGACGCGAACAACCCCGACGCCAAAAAAAATTCTTGAAAAATCAGTTTTTGCAGTAACCTCCTTTTTTCTTTTGCCAAAAAAAACTTCAATGAATGCTTAAAACAACTGTAAAGATAAATACTACTCATCTGCAGAAAAACTATTATAAATATTTTAAAAAATTAAGTAGAAAAAAAAAGACCTGACATAAAAATTCATAAAAAAAAGTTTATACATATATACACAAATCCTTTTAGGAATTGATTCTTGAATGTTTAGGACACATCTTGATGTATTTTGGATGAAGTCAGACCCATGGAGGTGAAGATCTGAAATGAGAAAAAAAGGGTAACTTTTTTTGGCCAAAAAAATTTGTCCAAATTTCATGAATTTTTTGGGGTACCCAAATGAAATAGGAAGTGGCTAATTTTTTTAGGGAATAAACATATGTTATCCTAAAATAGAAATATGTAAAAAAATCTTCATTATTTTGTAAATTACATTTATATCAGGGGCCATATCTAAAGGTAATTTTTTGAGTACTTGGAAATTTCGTAAAAAAATACATATATTTATTATATAATATGATATTTATGCAGGTAAAAATATACCAAAATATCACAAATTCTATAGGGAACAAGAATATATATAGATAGGGCAGCTTACGCTTCGGATATGTCCACACAATGGCCCCCAACCACACTGACTCAGACTCCCTAATCTGCCACTTGAAATGTAGGAAGGGTATGTCAATTTCAAGGTGTTATTTACTAATCTAATTATTATTGGATATGCATAAAAATTGTATGGTGGGTTGCTGGATAATTGTCGATTATTTTACGACTATAAAATTAAAATTCTGACCCAAAAAATTTTTTTTGAAGGGAAATAAAATCGAAAAAAAAAATGTAAAACAATATTTTAGCTAAAAAAATTTGATGATATTCAATCAAAAAAAAAGTAAACAAAATTTTCCGACAAATAAACATCTAGAGGAATCATTACTCTGTGATAGTTCCTTAGTACGTAGTAATTTTGAAAGAATTGGGAAAAAACGAAAAAATGGCAATCACCGGAAAATCGAACACATACCTATATATACGCCATATCTGGCTAAAAAAAAGATAGGCATGGGTAGCCAGATCATCTAGAAACACTTTCCAACACTATAAAAATATAAGTTTTGCGACACTACTTGCCAATTCCTTACGGTAACATGACTAAGCAAAAAAATGCAAAACAAATAAAAAGGGGCACTCGTGGAAAAATGGCCATTCTAATATACGGCATTTCAGAAAAAAAAAATTTCAGCCACGTGCTAGGCAAACCATCAAGGCATATTTTCCGACAAATAAACATATAAATGAAATATTACTCTGTGATAGTTCCTTAGTACGTAGTAATTTTGAAAGAAATGGGAAAAAACGAAAAAATGGCAATCACAGGAAAATCGAACACATACTTATATATACGCCATATCTGGCTAAAAAAAAAATAGGCATGGGTAGCCAGATCATCTAGAAACACTTTCCAACACTATAAAAATATAAGTTTTGCGACACTACTTGCCAATTCCTTACGGTAACATGACTAAGCAAAAAAATGCAAAACAAATAAAAAGGGGCACTCGCGGAAAAATGCCCAACATTCTAATATACGGCATCTCAGATAAAAAAAAAGACATGCACGTGTTAGCCCAACCATCAAGGCACACTTTCTAACACATAAACATGAAAAAAAAATCAATAATATACGGCAATTCCTTACCACGTAGTAAATTTTTACAAATATTGAAAAAAAAAACAGAAATTGGCAACCGCAGTTAAATACCCAATATACCAATAACTACGTCGTATCTGACAAAAACAAAATCACGCATGGGTAGCCAGATCATCTAGACACACTTTCCAACATTAAAAAAGCAAAAGTTTTACGACACTATTTCGCAATATCTTACGGAAAAATGACTTGGCAAAAAAATTAAAAAAAATTAAAAAGGGACACTCGCGGTAAAATGCCCGACATTCTAATATACGACATCTCAGATAAAAAAAAAAGACATGCACGTGTTAGCCCAACCATCAAGGCACACTTTCTAACACATAAACATGAAAAAAAAATGAATAATATACGGCAATTCCTTACTACGTAGTAATTTTTACAAATATTGAAAAAAAAACAGAAATTGGTAACCGCAGTTAAATACCCAATATACCAATAACTACGTCGTATCTGACAAAAACAAAGTCATGCATGGGTAGCCAGATCATCTAGACACACTTTCCAACACTAAACAAGCAAAAGTTTTACGACACTATTTGGCAATATCTTACGGAAAAATGACTTGGCAAAAAAATGAAAAAAAATTAAAAAGGGGCACTCGCGGTAAAATGGTCCTCGTGGTGATGAACGACATTTTAACTAAAAAAAAAAACATGCACATGGTAGCCAAACAATCCACCAAGACTTTCCACAACTGATAACCTATACAAGTTGCACCATTCTACGACAATTTCATAATACGTAATAACTTTGATAATTATGCAAACTACCTCAGAAGGGTAAACTCGGACGCGAACGACCCCGACGCGTCTCAGAAATCGGGGAAGGAGTACAGCTACAGCAATGCACATCTGGACACTACTAGAGCGTGTAGGGGAGACACCTCCTGCAGGTCGATCACCCACAAATTCAGTCACAGGGGTGAGTCACGTGAGAAAAACCTGTTTTTTTTTGACGCTCGGGGTCGCAAACGACCCACCGTACCTATCCAGGGTTAAAGAACTCTTTTAGTGGTTTATGGTCAGTAAGAACCTTAACGGGATAACCGTAAAAAATGAACTTAAAATGCACTAGTGAATTAACAATAGCTAGCCCTTCCTTGTCTATTACTGCATACTTACTTTCGGAAGTTCTCAATTTTCGAGAATAGAAAGCTATCGAGAAAAATTGTTTATATTATTGCTGAAGCAATACCCCTCCTACTTCTAAGTCTGAGGTGTCTGTTGCAATGAAGAATTCCTTACCAAAGTCAGGAAATTTTAAGATAGGAGTTCATCTTTCAAAGTATTAAACGCCTGTTGATGTTGCGCAGACCATATAAAATCTACGCCCTTCTTCGTAAGATCAGTTAAAGGAGCGGCTATTATTGAATAGTTGCGTATAAAACGCCTGTAATATCCACTACAACCCAGAAATTGCTGTATTCCCTTGACATTAGTAGGTATGGGAAAATTACGTATAGCCGACACCTTATCATGGACTACTTTAAGACCTTGGCTTGACACCATGAAACCCAAATATTTTAATTCTGTTTTGAAAAACTCACACTTACTAATCTTTACCCTTAAATTATGTTGTCTTAATCTCTGTAGTACTAGTTCTAACTTACGTAGATGTTCTTCTAAGGTGTTGGAAAAGATTACAAGATCATCCATATAGGCATGCAATATATCCCCTAACAAGTCTCCAAACACTATGTTAATCATTCTTGTAAATGTTATAGGAGCACAACGTAAACCAAAAGGCATCCGTAAAAATTCATAATGTCCCCTGGCTGTGCTGAAGGCTGTGTATGGGATACTATCTTCTTCTAATGATATCTGGTGAAAGCCTTTAAGTAAGTCCAAACTGGTAAAATATTTATTCTGACCTAACAAAGACAAAATATCGTCAGTACATGGCACTGGGAATCGATCAGGGATCGTTTCCTCGTTTAGACGACGAAAGTCGACGCAGATACGCCATGTTCGATCTTTTTTCGGTACAACTATTAAAGGAAAATTATAAGGGCTGTTTGATTTCCTAATGACTCCTTCTTCTAGCATTTTACCTACTTCATCATTTATTTTATTCTGGATTTTCATAGGGAGTCTGTACGAGGGTACATAGATAATTTTCTGCTTGTCCTTTAACCTTATTTGATGCTCGATCACATCTGTTTTTCCTAAGGATCCATCCGTAGTGGAAAAAACATCATGATATTTAGTTAAAAGTTCAAAAAATTTCTGCTGAATTTCTTCGTCTTGAATGTCTTTATTGATTTTATTTTTAATAGATCGCTAAAGGGATTCATCCGCAACTGATTGAGAGTGATTGATTTCAGCAACGGTAAGAATACGATGTTTATAAACTTCTACATCCAAGATATGTTGATTTTTGTGAATTACTAAAGTGTTATTTAAATGATTACAGACTTCAATATTACATTGTTGATGTGAGCCTACTGTATAAATAGCTTGTGTGACAGACAATCTGTTAGTTTTCAAAGTATCGGAAAGGATTAATATTTCAGATCCTGGTAATGTTTTCTTTATTTGCACTATTAAATTCGAAGGTACGTTTGGTTCAATAGATTGCGTGCAAGATGATATTACGGGTGAAAGAGAATTCTGCTGGGTCGCGTATATTATTTCTTTATTTGTGAGACAAGTTATTGGTTCTTCAACGTACGTTACGGTTACATTTGTCGTCTCCTTTTTATCTAAAACTGATTTTAGGGTATTAGAAGACTTATAGAATTTCCCTTTGATATACACGCCGTGCTTGGCAGGGGCTAAGATAATGTTTTGATTTCCCATAGATGGGTATCCTATAATTACAGCTGGATACATATTAATGTTTTTTACAATAACAAATGTATCGGCAAACGTGCGTTTACCGACTTTGAACTGAACATGAGTTATGCCTATGACATTTAATTCATTGTTTCCTATACCCGAAAGTCTAATTCCGGATTTTTCAATCGGAAAGTTCAAAAACAACAAATGATGTGTCTTCAAATCCATGATATTACGTGGACTACCAGAGTCAAAAAATAACGTAAAGGATTTGTGTTCTAAATTTACAGCATATAAGGTTGGCCGTAACTCATTTTGGCTTATTATTGTATGAATTCGTTGCAAATCTACGGGAGCATGCACTGTTTTAATTAATTCGGCCGTGTGTTTCATAGGAAAATCTATTGTCTCACAATTATCTGATAAAACATTAAATTGATTATTCAATACTATTGATGTTGACATGAATGACCTTGACCCAACATCACTCTCTTCCCCTCCGGAGTTAACTATGTGGTATTTGCTTTGCTCTGCACATTCTGAAAATTAGTCTGACCTTGCGAGGTCTGGTTTGACTACCCAGGCTCAGCGATATTCGAAGAAGTGTTTGTTTGTTTTGGACTCTGAACTGCATTGACATTTGGTTGTTTCTCCTTATTGTTAAAATGAGGATTTTTCTTTTTATTTCCATATGGAACTGACTGTGGAATTGACTGTGTATTTCTGGGATTCTGTTGTGTCTTACGCAAGTAACATTGGCTATATGAATGTGTTGCACTGTTGTGAATCGAGCAGAATTTCGTTCTGCAGTCTGCGCTTAAGTGACCTTGACGTTTGCAATTATAACACGTCATTCCCGCTACTTGACTGCTAACTACGTTCACTGTTTGTGGCTTTGTTTCATTCTTTGCAAAAACTTGAGTTAACACGGGATCGAGATCTGGACACTTGGACATGTGTTTCTTTATCTGTTCATAGACATCCAATTCCGTACTTGCAGGCGTTAACTTCTTATCAAAACACCGCACTAAAGCTTCAGGCAACATAAGTGTCATACAAGTTAAGTACATTAATCGTAAAAAATCTTTCACGGAGATGTTATCGTTAGTAACCCAAGTGGAATGACCTAAAATGTCCTGATATTCA
>NC_090753.1:8675507-8678007 GCF_036898095.1 Palaemon carinicauda
AGAATAAAGAATGTATTCTTAGACTCTTGGGGCTGGATGAAATCACCCTCTCCTCATATCAAGGTGGTGGCTCTACTAACATTCAGATACCGTAGGGAGTGCAGATCAGCAGGAGTCCTCATCAAAGGGAGGGAAATGGAGTCCCAACCCAAAAAGATGGTAAACAATATCTCCTACCTGGCAATTGCTTCCCTACATATCACCACGAGCTCCAAAACTCCCACAGTCGCAACTGAGCTCCCGCACTGGCAACAACTCCTCTCTCTTTTGGTGATCCGCTCTAAGTCAAATTCCCATTGCGGTTACCGTAGAGTTTCGCCACCATGCCCGTCTTCTACCTTGGAGACTGAGCATGGGAATAGTATCCAAAAGCTGACTGACACTGCAGGGACCGTTACAACGATCCTGAATGTGACTGCAACTGTTGTACATCGGATCAGAATCGAATTGTTCTCCTGTTTAACACCGTAGACCTTCGAACAACGGACGCAAAAGACAAAACCCTCATTAATTATCATGTCAGGTGCAGCTGCAAGGGGTGCAAAGTCACCTCTACCAAGGTCCTAAAGCATTTCATGACCGTGAAATCAGCTACCAGTTAAGTAACTCCACCCCCTCCCAAAAGAAGGAAGAGCCCTGAACGTCCTTAACCAGCGCCAGTACCAGCCCCACCATCGCCACTAGTGACTCCAAGGACTGAGAGTTCGTCCTTGTCATTCCCTACAGCTCCACAGCAATCAGTTTCAGCAGCAGCCACCCCTCCAACCTCGGCGCCTGAGCCCTTCAATGTCATGGAGACGGAACCTGTTGTGACCCAGGAGAACCAGTCAGCGGACTTCAACTGCACAGACTGCCTTACTGAACTCCTATAAGAAGCCTAAACCATTGCTGCAAGCATCCCGGTTTCACAGAGCAAGAAACCACTGCCAAAGTTTCGGCTTACCCAGACAGACAGTGCAATCTCTTATGCCTCAGTTGCTGCCATGGCTGCAAAGCCTGGCATGCAGCTCACTGCCAGACCCAACAGGAAAGGTGATCTAATAATCATCCACAAAGACCTCGAGACAGCCAGATCCCTCCAGGAGGAGCAATCTTTAACACTGCTGGATCCTGCATTCATCTGGAGGAAAGCAGTGATAACTAGGTATCCCATAACAATGCCTATCTCCATAGCCACATCATGCAGCGACATCGACTGTGCGGTGCGCTGTATGAGCAAAGACGATGTCTCTGTAAGAAGACTTATTGCCACCTTCGTCAGTCCAGTGCCCTCCTCACTGGATTTTGGAGTCTGGGGGATATTCCCCATTGAAGAATATACACCAGAACCTCTTAGATGTTACCGATGCCAGCGATACGGCCATCACAAAGAAGAGTGTAGAGGCCCTAAAATTTGCGGTGTTTGCAGCCAACACCACTGCACAGAAGTGTGCATAAAAGCCCATAGAGAAAGAATGGAAACCAAACTAGTGCCCCAACTGCTCCAGTCCTCACAATGCCTGGAACAGGTGCTTCCCAGAACGACTGAGGAGGATAGCTACTATGAAAAGCACTTCCTCCCTGAAAACGCCGAAATCACCTACAATCCAGCCACCCAAAGTCCAGCGACCTCCTCGCCAGAGGAGACAATGATAGTCACCCACTGCTACTGTTCCTGAACCAGTCACCCAGACGCAACCGGCACCACTTCATCAACCCACATCATTACCCCAACCTTAAACCCCGGCTCAACAAGTTGAGTCGACGTCCTTAAAAGACCTCATCCCCATTGCCTGCAACAATTACAGCTCCCAATTACCGAGCAGGAAAAAGCTATTTGCTTGAACCTACTCCTTTTCTCTCTGAATAAGGAAAAAAATTCTCTCCTCTCCCAGTTTCTCCTACTTACTGGGACTTGCAGCTATCATCTCTTTTTCTCTAACTAAAACTTTTTATTTCATGGACCTAAAAAGGAGTCTCCTCTTCGGGTCACTTCCCTCCCTTCCACGTCTGATGCTAAATCCCCTCTTTAAGTAACTCATCCTCCACCTTTTTAAGTCCCTGTAACTCTGTTAAAATTCACAATTTGTTTTTACTGCTGCAGTTTTGGCCTCCTTCGGGAGACCACCCTTTTTAAATTAATATACTCTTCAGGGCTGTCAAACGACAAGAGCCCGCTACAGGCATGGCAATCTGCACCAACCAACCAACCAGCTTCCGCAACTGCCTATGTCAAGGATGCGTTGACGGCGGTGTCTCTCCCGCGTCCATCTTGAAGATGGGATTCCTATATCAGCGCTGCGGACCGCAGAAGTGAATACACAGGAAATGCAAATCCCCGCAGGGGGCAAAAATGCACCTACTAAAAGCCATCAAACGTTGGTGTCGCAATCCTCTGAAAAGGTCATATAAGCCAGCTGCTATAGCAGGTCTGGGGAGCCTCAGCTCGAACTGTGTTTTCAAACAATGGATTTCCTTGCACCTAAACAGTTGTCTCTTTTCACCAATGACTCGAAAAACA
>NC_090753.1:8688007-8715968 GCF_036898095.1 Palaemon carinicauda
TAAATATCAATGTTTTCATTCTGGAGTTTTCAGTAGAAAGTTCCCATTCAAGTTGGTTTTAGTAAAATAAGGAAATAGGAAAATATTTAGGAATTCCTGGTCCTCGCGCTCAAGAGGCACCATATTGGTGCCCTCAAAGTATCCTCTCAAGAAGCTGAAAATTTTAGGTAAGAATAAATGGAAAATAAAAGTACTCTTAAATCGTTTATATGTTGGCAATAGAGAATTTTATTCCTTTCTTCATGGGAGGATGGAAACAGAAACGCAAGATTTTTAAAAATATTTTCTTTTATTTTTAGTAGATGGTCTTTATATATTTAGGATATTAGCTATACATATACAAGTTCTTATATTTTTAAATGTTGATCAACATTTTGATCATTGAAAATATTTTTACTTGTAGATATAGGCATTTGATTCCTTTTTTTATTTCGATGAAGCCTGCTTAATCAAAATAGATTATTCCAAGCTACTTTGCTAAATAAAATTCTTATTAATAGCATTTCATGTTAAATGAACATAAAATATAGAATATGGGACAATTCTTAAAATGTTTGGCACTGCAAGAAAAAATGCAAAAATTTAAATAGAAGATATGAATCTTACAGCTACTTTTTTTTTTTTACTATAATAATTATCATTATCATCAACTTCTCCTACGTCTATTGACACATAGAGCCTCGGTTAGATTTCACCAGTTGTCTCTATATGGAGCTTTTAAATCAACACTTCTCCATTCATCATCTACTTCATGCTTCATAGTCCTCAGCCATGTAGGCCTATGTCTTCCAACTCTTCTTGTACATGGTGGAGCCCATTTGAAAACTATGTGAAATATTCTCTCTTGGGGAGTGCAAAAAGCATGCTAAAATAATCTCTATCCACCCCTCACCATGATCTCATCCAGATATCAATAAACATTTTATTTTGTTGAGATAAAATTGCTTTCTCATTCACGAAATTTATATTTGTATTAAGAAATGAACATTTACAAAAAAATAGCTCAGAAGTTAACACGAATCGATAATTTTTCATGACAAACGCATGTATATGTAGAGTGTTCCTGTTGAAGTGTTTTATCTTGAATAGTTGTGAAAGGTCACGGTGTGTAGTGTATTATACAGCCCAGGCCCAAAGGGTATTGAGTCTATCCTTCTGGAATGGCTAGTCAGACCAAAATACGGTGGGGGACTTGGAAAGCACTGTACCTACAGCGCCAATTCTTGGGACTTAATTTCTAGGCCTCTATCACCAGTTTCCTGACAAACTCAGTATTCCTTGTCGATGGACAGGAAGCTCAAACTGAGTAGCCTTCCCTTTCCAGAACATATGCTTTGACGGTAATATCGTCTGCCACAGCACACATCTGAAATTCAGACTCCACCTCAGTAACCCACCTCACAGAATCCTTGTCATCCAACTGAGGAATGCGTGCGTTGATAGGCAATAAGGGTGAGCCCGGCGCATTTGAATATCGTTTGGTTGGGAGTTATTTAGCCATGCTGACTGGATGTCCTGTTCCTGCATCTCTCTCTCTCTCTCTCTCTCTCTCTCTCTCTCTCTCTCTCTCTCTCTCTCTCTCTCTCTCTCTCTCTCTCTCTCTTTCCTGCATCATTATTTAATGCTCTGTTGCTCTCTTTCTCTTCCTGTTTTTTTTTTTTTAATTCATGCTTTGTCACTCTTGCTCCCTCAAACTCTTCTTGTTTGACTCTTCTCCGGCCACTGGCCTCATTCACAAATTCCCGCACATAATCTTGCAATGTCTCCATCAGAACCTTTTCATTCTGCCAAGACCAAAACTCCTGGATCTCAGTAGCATTCACTCTGCTAAATCCCTATGAAGACAGCAAGCAAATCAAACTCAACAGCTCAAGGTACCGTGTTGACCGTCCAAGAAACAACAGGGAAGGAAAAGATGCTTAAGCCCAGTCAAGAGTCGCACAGAAGAAACGATAAACATGGACCTGGCAGAATACAAAATTGTGACGGTACCAAGAGAGAGGTTATGACTCAAAGGCAGGATGCAATCAACGGAGTTGTTTATTAAAGAACACTCTCCTTTATATACAAAATCTCAAAGCAACAAGAATTTTAATGTTCGAATATTGACAATGTTACAGAGGAGAAAATCAGACATGAATTTTCATGTTCGTTTTAGTGCGAGGGAAGAGCGAAGATACAAGCATAATATATACAAAAGGAATTATGTACAATTGTGTGACACACGGTTGGTACATGGCTCCCCCCTAAAAATGACATACTGTACGAGTTAAATAGGGCACCCTGATCTAGAGAGGCGAACTGTCTTATTTGCCATGAATGTTTAGTAGGAATGCTTTCGGACTGCGTCGGATCACAAGGAAAGGGCCCGTGTAAGGAGGCGTTAGTGACGGCTTGGTAGTGTCGTTACGTAGGAAGACGTGCGTTGCAGAGTGCAAGTCTGTTGGTATGTGATGCTTTGCTGGGGGCTTGTAAGTCTGGCGGCATGGAGTAAATTTTCCTACGACGTGACGTGTGCGCTGGAGATCGTCGGAGAAGGTTGTAGAAGGAAAAAATTCGGCAGGGACGACCAACGGGTCGCCATACACCATTTCAGCTGCCGAGACGTCGAGAGCGTCTTTAGGAGTGGTCCTTAGTCCAAGGAGGACCCAGGGAAGCTGAGTAAACCAGTTGGAATCCTTGCAGCGGGACATCAAAGCTGCTTTGAGGGTGCGATGAAAACGTTCAAGAATTCCATTGGCAGCGGGGTTGTAGGCCATTGTCTGATGTAGGGTGATGCCCAGGAGATTCGTTAATGATGTCCACAATTGAGAGGTGAAAGTGGTTCCCCTGTCAGAAGTAATATGTTCAGGGATACCAAATCTTGCAATCCATCCAGAGAGTAAGGCAGATGTACATGAGGCAGACGTTGCAGTTTCCATGGGAATGGCTTCAGGCCAATGGGTGGAGCGGTCGATGATGGTAAACAGGTAAAGATGTCCATGTGATGTGGGTAGGGGGCCTACAATGTCGACGTGAATGTGTGCGAAACGACGCTGAGGTTGAGGAAAGGTGCCCACTCTTGAATCCGTGTGTCAATGTACTTTGGAAGTTTGGCATGAAGTACAGGCGCGGACCCAATCCTTAGCATCCTTAGAAATGCCGTGCCAAATGAACTTTGCCTTCAGCAGCTGTGCAGTAGAACGGCATGAGGGATGGGAAAGGCCGTGAATGAAATCAAACACCTGTCTGCGCATGGGAGCAGGAATCCAAGGTCGTGTTCTGCCAGTACTGACGTCACAGAGGAGGGTGGTGTTGGAGTTGTCAAGGGGGAAGTCTTCCCAACGGAGGGACGTGCAGGATGTCCTACATGCTTGATACTCTGGATCCTGTCGTTGGGCTTCAGCCAGGGCGTTGTAATCCAATCCCAGTTGAACAGCAGCCAAGATGTTTCTTGACAGGGCATCAGCAACGGGATTCATTTTCCCAGCCATGTATTCAGCCACGGCGGAGAGATGTCGGGGTTGCCGGGCAGACAAGGCATCAGACTGTCGAGTAAAGGCATGCACCAGAGGCATGTGGTCTGTGTGAATGACGAAGGGAGTACCTTCTAAGAAATGGCGAAAGTGACGGACAGCCAAGTGCACCGCCAGCAATTCTCGATCGAAAGTAGAATAACCCGATTCTGCCTTGGACAGTTTTCTGCTGAAGAAGGCCAATGGGCGGGGCGAGCCGTTGACCACCTGCTCGAGCACTGCACCTATAGCGACGTCGCTGGCATCGGTGGAGAGGAGGAGAGGGGCATGTGGGATAGGAAAAGTTAGAGCCGCAGCATTTGATAGGGCTTTCTTTGCATTGCAGAAGGCTGCATCTTGAAGGGGACCCCACGTCAGGCCCTTCAGCTTGGCTTTGAGGGAGGCGTAGAGGGGAGCAAGAGTGGCGGCAATGGCTGGCAGAAAACGGTGATGATAGTTGATCATGCCCAAGAATTCCTGCAGAGCTTTGACGGTCAAGGTTCCGGGGAAGTTCTGAACGGCTGCTACCTTCTCAGGAAGGGGGTGGGCACCTTCAAGAGTGATGCGGTGCCCTAAGAACGACACTTCGTTGGCGCCAAAGGTACACTTGTCGTACCAGACTACAAGGCCGTTTTGTTGCAGGCGGTCGAGCACGATGCGCAGGTGACGGAGGTGTTCCTCTTTAGAGGAGGAGAACACAAGTATGTCGTCCACATAACATACACAGAAAGATGTCATCCATGAGACGTTGAAACGTGGCCCCAGCATTACGAAGGCCAAAACAGGAGTAATTGAAGGTGTATGTACCAAACGGAGTGGTGATGGCAGTCTTGGGGATGTCTTCTGGGTTCATAGGCACCTGATAATACCCCTTCAGGAGATCGAGCGTAGAGAAAACCTTTGCTTTGTGCAGGTAGGAGGTCACGTCGGCAATGTTTGGGAGGGGGTAGTGACCCGGTTCTGTTTGCATGTTCAGGCGCCTGTAATCCCTGAACGGACGGAGGGAGCCGTCTTTCTTCAGAACGATGTGTAAGGGTGACGACCATGGGCTGGAGGCCTTTTGGCAATGGCCCATTTCCTCCATTTCGGCGAACGTCTGTTTGGCGGCTGCCAATCGTTCCGGTGCCAGACGTCTGAATTTTGCGAAGACTGGGGGTCCCGTCGTCTTGATATGGTGATAAATACTGTGCTTGGCAGGAAATGTGGACATTTGGCGAAGTTCTGGACGGAAAACTTCTGGGTACGACGTGAGGAGGTGGGCGTAGGCTTCCGTTGGTGCGCTAATGTGGAGAGCGAGGTTAGAGGGGGCGGGTTGAAGAGGTGTCGACAAGTACGAGTCTGCGTTGATCAATCGTCGGTGGGCGACATCGACCAGAAGGTGGAAATGAGAGAGGAAATCCGCACCGAGGATTGGCATGGTGATGTCAGCAAAGAGGAACTTCCAATTGAATTTACCGTATCTGAACGATAATGTGAGGTTCTCGGAACCGTAGGTGGGTATCGCAGATCCGTTTGCAGCCACCAAGTGGACGTCAGCAGATGTAGACAGACTACGTCGTGTCTTGAAGAGATTCCTTTGGCAAAAGAGAACGACAAGCACCCGTGTCTACCAAAAATCGCACGCCCGTTCCTACATCCTGTAAAAAGAAAAGATTAGAAACTCGGGAGGCCACCGCCACGAGCGATGGCCTACTTACACGTTTTTTGGCCACTGACAATCCTTGGCACATTTCTTCGCAGTTGCCCCGAATCTGAAGTGGTAGTAGCAAAACTGCGGCGGATGGGAGGTAGTTAGTGGCTGTAGAAGTCGTTTGTTGTGGCGCGATCGATTGGTTGGTGGTGGGCGGCTTTGTCTCTGCTTCGGGTCGGCACGGTGTGGGCGTGTATGTCCTACGGCATTCATGCCAGCTTCAGTTGACATTGAATAGGCATCCTCTTCGTCAGGGGTGGAGGCGTTGATGGAGGTCTTGAAGTGGCTGTCCATAAGGGCGTCGACTTTGTTCATCAAATCCTTTATGGGTAAACTATCGACATCGGGTATGGCAACGCGTATAGATCCGGGTAAACGGCGTATCCAAAGGGCACGAAGTAGCTTCACCTCACGAGGAGAGCCGTCTGCGGCAGGTTGAAGGCGAGCGATACTGGTCATTTCCCTGAGGGCAAGCGAAGCCCTTTGGTCCCCCAAACGGTTGTTGCGAGAGTTGAAAAAGCTTTGCTACACGGGCGGCTGGCCACGGCGAGTACTGCTGCAGAAGGTATGTTTTGAGAGCGTCATACGCTATTGGGGTGTCTCCTTGTTCACAAAGCCAGTCGGATATTTCCGGGAAGGTGTCCTCGGGTATCGCCGCGAGAACATAATCTTCTTTGGTGGTTGAGCGAGTCACGCCGTTGATGCGAAACCGGACTTCTGCGCGCTGAAAACAAGCAAATGCCTCTCTGCTGCCGAACGGTGAAAGTTTCAATGGGGCGGGCACAGCGCCAACTGCCGTAGTAGAGACCGTCATAGTACCAACAAGGGAGGGGAGAGGGAGGTGGGGGTGGAAGGCAGTGGGAGCGAGTCGACTTCCTGGGTCACCAATGTGACGGTGCTGAGAGAGAGGTTATGACTCAAAGGCAGGATGCAATCAACTGAGTTGTTTATTAAAGAACACTCTCCTTTATATACAAAATCTCAAAGCAACAAGAATTTTCATGTTCAAATATTGACAATGTTACAGAGGAGAAAAGCAGACATGAATTATCATGTTCGTTTTAGTGCGAGGGAAGAGCGAAGATACAAGCATAATATATACAAAAGGAATTATGTACAATTGTGTGACACACGGTTGGTACACAATAGATGAAAAAAAATACATCTTGGATAAGAACTATCACCGAAAGGTGAGCTTCACAGATAATTAAACAATACCTAGAAAACAAGGGATCAAATAGGCTATCTGTTTGTAAGGCTTTTAAAACAAATACACAAAAAAAATTCACCTGGAATCACTTCGATGGGTGATCCTGTAAGCTAGACATAAGATAAGAATCATAGCGATGGGTGATCCTGTACACTAGACATAATATAGGAATCAGAGCGATGGGTGATCCTGATAGCTAAACATGTACTTGTAATAGGCTTGTTTGTGAAAGTTTGTGCTTGCGTCTGTGCAACACCACCACTTACAACTCTGTGAGTCAAAACAAAGTTTGTATTTTTACCTAAAAGTATTGAATAGTACCAAACCATGTCGATAAGCTAACGTTTTGCTTAGCAAAGAATAATCTACGCCCTATAAATATCTCCTTCAACAAATGTGAATTTAAGGAAGTACACCTCCATAATGTTTTATCGGAAACATGTCATACTTTGACGGAAAACTGATGGTGAATGTGATATCTTCAATACTAATGATGTATAATGATAACAGTAACTAATATCATTTGAATTGCTTAATAACAATTACAGTATAAGACATTGGTGTTCCTGCAGATGTTATAAAAACAAATAACAAATATTTTACCAATTATTCTCTTTTTTCATATAGTACTGATGAGACAGCGATTGACCAGTATATGTCCGTGAAAAGGGATGCAAGTATTTACAATTATATGTTTGCACTTCGTTCGATGGAATATGTTTTGCTTTTTCACTACTCTGCTATCACTAAACTATTCTATATGCTTTTGATATATGATCCACTGGTAAAATTTAAGTATTACTAGCTATTATCATTTCTATTCGTCCTGTTTGGTTAGTTAGGCGGTGTTGGTTGTCACTGACATGTGAAAATGGCAGTTTTGTTTGCCTGGAGTTGGAATATGGTTCTACAGCTCGTACATGTTAAAGAGACGTTTCATGTCTTTTCATATCACTGAGCTTTACCTTGTACTTCCATTTATAGATCGAACAATAAGCCTCCATCTTGTGTTTTTCAAAAGGTTCAAAACAATACTTTCTTCTTGAATTGATTCCATGCACTTTTTGCAGTCTTGCACGTATGTTGATTTCATTATGAATGCAGTTCATAGCTACCATGAACCAAAATGAGTCTCTACAACTTTGCAAGCAGCATAAAAGAACTAATAACAACAAATTCATACAGTGTTATCATATAAAATTATTACATTACACAAGCATTGCTCCACAGGTTAATCTTTATTAGTCACAGATTTAAAAGATGTAATTCATCAGAATTTATTAAAAAAAAAAAAAGACTGGGACATACCCAATTAAAATAATTGAAATATCACAATACTAGTAGCCCCAAAATCATAGAGCGAAGAGTAACTAACGTAGTTTCAGAAATTTCACGGGGAGAGGTGTTCAGAACAACTTAAACATGGAATATTCAATTTCTTCACCTTATAAATAATTGATTGCACCCAAACATATATATATAGATATGTATATATATATATATATATATATATATATATATATATATATATATATATATATATATATATATATATATATATATATATATATATATATATATATATATATATATATATATATATATATACATATATATATATATATATATATATATATATATATATATATATATATATATATATATATATATATATATATATATATATATATATATTGTAATCCATAATTACTTTGAATATTTTGTTCGTGGTTTTTGTCATTTGTTTAAATTAAGTCACGAAAAGTTCTCTTGGAATATTCTTTTATCCCCGGCCAAGGTTTTGTTTGTGTTCATTTGTATAGTGTTTATTAACCATATTTTTGTTTTCTGCTTTTCATGTTTTGTGGAGCGGACTGCCCGTCTTCGGTGCTTAGCTTGTCGAACTGCCCCATTACGTAGTTATGCTTTCGCTCTCTCTCTCCGTTTACTTGGAGTGCGTTTTTGGGCAGCGGGGCAGAGAGCGTCGGCTCCCCAACAGAGGAAGTCTTACAGCATTTTTCACGGCTTGATTATCGGAAGATATTTGTTCCTGATCCTGCAGCTACCATTTAATTTGAGAGGCTCCTGCTGATGAATTTTAGCCTTATAAGCATTGATGTTGCTTTTGTGCTGCTGCCTGCCACTGCTGCTGGCTGTTGCCATGTGTTTGACCTCCTGGAGTCGTGAGGAGGCCTTCTAGTGACGAAGAACGGTAAGCGAACCGTATATGTTCTTCCTTCGTCTGATTAAATCATATAGACAATTTACGTTGCCCTAGTGATCCCCTCGGTGCAAGAACACCCCTAGTGATCCTGAAGTAGGACAATCGCTGGTGATGTGGTATAATAATCTTTAATTACGAATTCGGTGCGGTTTTTGAGAACATATGCAAGCATTCTTCAGATATTTCTTCGTGACCTGTAAAGTGTAGTATTATCGCCAATTTAGGATATATTATTATTTGAAGGTGTATTATGATAATTATTGTGAAATTAATTAATTTTAAGGTTTACTTCACTCTGCAACTCTGACTGTCGTATGTTAGAGAAAGTGTGTATTTTTCTGCCTCCTACACCTTTTCTTTCTCTTCGACTGATGTATAAAAGTTAGGTAGGCGTGTGGCGATTCGAGAGTTATTATTGTAAAGTAGTGTATGTGTTTTTCCAGTTCCTAAGAAAGCTTTTCGAGGACTACTTTTTGTAATTTAAGACTACTTTTGTTAATTAAATTTTATTGTTAAGTTCGATTCAGTGTTTTTTGTATCTATCTTTGAGAGTTGTTTTGCTTTTTGAATTTTGTGTCGCTGCTGGTTCTTGCCTGGTATTTTGGCACTGAGCCAGTCTGAAAAAAAGAATCCTGGATGAACATAATCAATCTTGAGTTCA
Source organism: Palaemon carinicauda (assembly GCF_036898095.1). Classification (NCBI taxonomy): domain Eukaryota; kingdom Metazoa; phylum Arthropoda; class Malacostraca; order Decapoda; family Palaemonidae; genus Palaemon; species Palaemon carinicauda. The sequence continues at coordinate 8,697,287 of NC_090753.1, forward strand.
TTACATAATTTGGCGACCGTGACAGGATTCAGTTTAGCGACATAATTTTCAACTGTAAACGGCTCTTGGAGAGACGGTCAAGCCACTGAACGTATTTTGAGTGATTATTTCTATTTAATTAATTCAGGATGCATTATTTAGAGAGTGAAGAAGGTGAGGTAGAGACCTTTCTGGCTAGTGTTAACCGGGAAAAGGATCTGTTTAAACTAAAAAGGGATCAATTGTGGTTGATTGCAGAATTCTTGGATTTAAGTTTGTCCACTGAGGTTAAGAAGGGACTGTTGTTATTTGAGGTCTTGAAGGCCGCAAGGATATATAGAGACACTCTTGATAGGAAGAATGTTCTAGAAAGTAGTAGGCTGGATGAGAGTGAGCCTGGGGAGGTGGAGGAATTAGAAGGTGAAGGTAAAGAAAATTCTATTGATAATGGTGATGACCAATTGGAAATTTTGAAAGAAAAAAACCAAGATGAAGGAACTGGAGTTTAGAGCTCTCCAACTTAGAGCCGATGAAAGGGCAAAAGAGAGAGAGCATGAAATTGAGGTGCTTAAATTACAGATTAAGTTGAATCGGGGAAAGAATGGTAGCTATAATAATTTTAGTGTTGATGAAACAAGGTTTAATATGTTCGCTGCGTTAAAACTGGTACCACACTTTTCCGAGGAGGAGGTTAATGAGGTTTTTGTGTCATTTGAAAAAATTGCTAAGAAGCTTGCCTGGCCAAAGGATATGTGGACAACATTAGTTCAGTGTCGTTTGGTGGGTGAAGCTCAAAGGGTCTATGATAATCTTAATGACGATCTCTCCACGGATTACGACACCGTAAAAAGTATTGTGTTGAAAGCTTATGATTTGGTGCCTGAAGCATACAGGCAAAAGTTTCGTAATCTGCGGAAGGATCTTGACGTCACTTACGTTGAGTTTGCTCGAAAGAAAGTTCAGTTTCTCGATGACTGGCTGAAATCAAGAAAAGTAGACAATTTTGTTAAACTGAAATAGCTGCTTCTGGCAGAGGAATTTAAAAGGAACGTGAGTCGTGACTTCCGAATTCATTTGGAAGAGTTAAAACTCGACTCCATTCAGGAAATAGCAATTGCTTCCGACGAGTATGCACTTACCCATCGGGAGGAACCCCTTAGGAAAAGAATTAATCAGGATAGGTTCTTCCCCCATGAATATAATACTCATAGTAATAATCATCAGTCTTCTAAAGGAACATTAAGGTCAAGTAAAGACGAGTCAAAAAACCTTTCTAATCAAGGCAGAAGCGTAAGCAACTTGCGTAGTTTCGTAAACAGTAGTAGATCGGTTAATGGTGGTGGTAGGAGTGATAGAAATTTTGGTAGTAGTAGTAGTGTGAAGTGTTATTGGTGCCACAAGACGGGGCGCGTAAAGGCTAATTGTTACGATTGGAAAATCTTTAAGGAGAGGAGGTCTAATCCAGTAAACATTGTTGTAGCTGAAAAAACGGCAAACGTAAACCAAAGTATGGAATAGTAAAAGTGACTAAAATTTAAGAGGTACATTTCTGACGGATCTGTGTTTGTTGGTAACAATAAAAAAACAAAGGTTTGTTTAAAGGTATTACGGGACTCTGGAGCAGCACAGTCTCTCATATTAAAAACTGCTGTTCCAAAGGGTTTTGTATTGTCCAGTGATGAATTTGTGGTGTTGGGTGGTTTCCCGAACTCTATTACGTCTTGTCCTTTAGAGAAGTTTAATATTCACACAAAGTATTTTAAAGGGACTGCTAAACTGGCTGTGGTAGACAGTTTGCCAGTTCCCGGTATTCACCTCCTTTAGGGAATGATTTGGCTGAAGGTGAAGGTGCAATTGATAATATATGTCTAATTTTGACTCTCCTGAATGTGACTTGTGAAGGCGATGAGATTGAAACTAATTTGTATAAGCCTGTCTCTGTAGTAACCCGATCTAGAGCTCAGGAGATGGATCTCGAGGATGTTGACTTAGATTTATATCAAGTAGACAAACAAATGACTGACATGAGGACTGGTTGTAGTAATAAGAAAATCATTAATTGGGATGACGTAAGCTGGGACGCTAAGGCGTTCAAAATGACACAGAGTAAGGAGTTTTCTAAATTAGAACTTGGCAATCCCGAGGATTTGGTGAAACCAGTATTCGTCAAAGAGAAAGGTTTGCTCTACAGATTGAGTAGGTCGGCTAATGCACCTGCCCATCAGGTAGAGTCGTGCAGACAATTGGTTGTCCCGGAAAGGTACCAAAATAAATTGATGTATTTAGCACATGAAAATGATTTGTCGGGACATTTTGGTGTTAGGAAAACCTTTCAAAAGGTTGCTGAACATTTCTTTTGGCCTGGGATGCGTAAGGACATTAAGAGACACGTATTATCTTGTGATGTGTGCCAGTTGGTGGGGAAACCTAACCAGAAAATACCCAAGGCTCCTTTAATTCCTATACCCTCCGTGGGCGAACCCTTTCGGGAAGTGATAATTGATGTAGTAGGTCCCCTGCCGCGGACGCGCGGTGGGAATGAATATATATTGTCTATGGTTGATAGAATGTCTCGCTTCCCTGAGGCTATCCCATTGAGGAGTATACGGTCCGAAAAGGTGGTTGAAGTGTTGGTTGGTTTCTTTACCCGATTTGGTTTTCCTAAGGTAATTCAGAGTGACTGTGGCACTAATTTCACGAGTAGGTATTTTGAAAAGAAAATGAATGAGTTTGGTATTAAACACGTGAAGTCTGCACCGTATCACCCGGAAAACCAAGGCCAGGTGGAAAGGTTCCACCAAACCTTGAAGTCTGGGTTAAAAAAAATTTGTTTGGAGACTGGAAATGATTGGGATAAGGAATTACCCTACGCATTGTTTGCAATACGATCGATCCCCAATGAGTCAATGGGTCTCCCTCCTTTCCAGCTTATTTTTGGTCACTGTGTTCGAGGCCCTTTGGATGTAGTGAGAGAACACTGGGAAGGAGAGACTCCCGAATTTAATGTATTGGATTATTTTTCAGACTTGCAGGAGAAATTGCTTAGAGCACGGTCATTTGCTCAGGAACATTTGGCGAAAGCCCAGGCCTCGATGAAATCGAAGTATGACGTTAAAACACGAGATAGGCTTTTTAATGTAGGTGACAAAGTGTTGGTTTTACTTCCAATGCCTGGCAATCCCCTGAAAGCGGAATTCTCAGGTCCGTGGAAGGTTCTGAAGAAAATTAGCAATGTAAATTACCTGATTGAAACTCCTGGTAGGAGAAGAAAAACCCGTATTTGCCATGTTAATATGATAAAATCTTTTATTGACAGGTCTGTAGAAGAATCTGTAGTACCTATTTCTGTAGTTGATGTAGAAAATGAACAGTTCATGGGCGATAAATCTGCTGTCAGCCCAAGTGGTTTGGAAAATAATTCTGATGTTTTGAATAATCTGAATACTAAATTTCAGCACTTAAATGCAGAAAAAGCTGCACCTCTAATTAATTTGATTAACAAATACAAAGATCTCTTTCAGGATGCACCTGGTAGGACTCATATTTTACAACACGACGTTGACGTTGGGGAGGCTCAGCCTATTAAGCAATGTCCATATAGACTGAACCCCCTCAAGAGACAAATAGTCAGGAAGGAAGTTAAATACATGCTTGACCATAACCTCGTTAAACCGAGCTGCAGTCCTTGGAGCTCCCTGGTAGTTTTGGTTAGGAAGGAGGATGGTCAACCTAGGATGTGTTTTGACTACCACAAGGTCAACTCTGTAACAAAAACGGACTCGTTCCCCTTGCCCAGGGTGGAAGACTGTATAGATAGAGTGGGATCTGCCCGTTTTATAAGTAAATTTGACCTGTTAAAAGGATATTGGCAAGTCGGTCTTACACCCCGGGCAAGGAAAATATCAGCCTTTGTGACGGGTGACGGCCTCTATGAATGTGAGGTGATGCCATTTGGCATGAATAATGCCGCCGCTACCTTCCAGAGGCTGATGAACTTTGTTACACATGAACTGGAGGGTTGTGTGTTATATATTGACGACCTTGTGATTTACAGTGATGATTGGGAAACTCATCTTAAGAGGATAAGAGCGCTGTTCGAGGTGCTGAGGAAGGCTGGTCTGGTGATAAATTTAAAGAAGAGTGATTTCGCTCAAGCAAAAGTGGTTTATCTAGGACATGAAATTGGATTGGGTAAGATCGCTCCTAAGAGAGTGAATGTTGAGGCAGTTACAGCATTCCCAGCTCCTCGAAACAAGAGAGGTATTCGTAAATTTTTGACCTTGATAATCCCTTAACAAATTTGTTAAAGAAAGATGTAAAATTTATGTGGAATAACGAGTGTCAGGATGCATTTGAAAAATTGAAAGGTACTTTAATAACCTATCCTTTGTTACGTTCTCCCGATTTTTCCTTGCCTTTTTGTTTGGCTACAGATGCCAGTGACACAGGTTTAGGTGCTGTCTTGTTGCAGGAGGGTGAAAATGGCACCTCGCATCCAGTCGCCTACTTTTCCAAGAAGTTGTTACCGGTAGAGAGACGTTACTCAACAATTGAGAAAGAGGCTTTATGCTTGGTGAAAGCCATCATACATTTTGAAGTATATTTATCTAACTCAGTATGTCCAATAAAGGTCTTTACAGATCATAATCCCTTAATTTTTATTAATAAATTTAAAGATAAAAATTAGTGTATTTTGCGCTGGAGTCTTTTACTCCAAGAATATAACCTTTTTATTTGTCACGTGGCTGGAAAAGACAACGTAGTCCCTGATGTTCTTTCCCGGACATTCGGTAATGAAAATGATGAGGTGGCAATCCAAGAGTAGTTGTGTAAGGGTAAGGGACTCTGCATCAATCACATTTGAGCAATTTTTTAATTTTTTTTTTTTTTGTCCGGTGTTGGGAAGATTTCTTAATATAAGTTTGAGGTTGACATTATTTATATTTAATCTTAGAGTTGATATTAATGTTTAAGGATAGTGGTTTTGGGTTATGAAATATTTGTTTTTGATATTTGCATTTACTTTTGTGCACAATGCTTATGTTTTTACTTTGTTTGTGGTTTTTGTCATTTGTTTTAATTAAGTCACGAAAAGTTCTCTTGGAATATTCTTTTATCCCCGGCCAAGGTTTTGTTTGTGTTCATTTGTATAGTGTTTATTAACCATATTTTTGTTTTCTGCTTTTCATGTTTTGTGGAGCGGACTGCCCGTCTTCGGTGCTTAACTTGTCGAACTGCCCCATTAAGTAGTTATGCTTTCGCTCTCTCTCTCCGTTTACTTGGAGTGCGTTTTTGGGCAGCGGGGCAGAGAGTGTCGGCTCCCCAACAGAGGAGGTCTTACAGCATTTTTCACGGCTTGATTATCGGAAGATATTTGTTCCTGATCCTGCAGCTATCATTTAATTTGAGAGGCTCCTGCTGATGAGTTTTAGCCTTATAAGCATTGATGTTGCTTTTTGTGCTGCTGCCTGCCACTGCTGCTGGCTGTTGCCGTGTGTTTAACCTCCTGGAGTCGTGAGGCGGCCTTCTAGTGACGAAGAACGGTAAGCGAACCGTATATGTTCTTCCTTCGTCTGATTAAATCATATAGACAATTTACGTTGCCCTAGTGATCCCCTCGGTGCAAGAACACCCCTAGTGATCCTGAAGTAGGACAATCGCTGGTGATGTGGTATAATAATCTTTAATTACGAATTCGGTGCGGTTTTTGAGAACATATGCAAGCATTCTTCAGATATTTCTTCGTGACCTGTAAAGTGTAGTATTATCGCCAATTTAGGATATATTATTATTTGAAGGAGTATTATGATAATTATTGTGAAATTAATTAATTTTAAGGTTTACTTCATTCTGCAACTCTGACTGTCGTATGTTAGGAAAAGTGTGTATTTTTCTGCCTCCTACATCTTTTCTTTCTCTTCGACTGATGTATAAAAGTTAGGTAGGCGTGTGACGGTTCGAGAGTAATTATTGTAAAGTAGTGTATGTGTTTTTCCAGTTCCTAAGAAAGCTTTTCGAGGACTACTTTTTGTAATTAAAGACTACTTTTGTTAATTAAATTTTATTGTTAAGTTCAATTCAGTGTTTTTTGTATCCCTCTTTGAGAGTTGTTTTGCTTTGTGAATTTTGTGTCGCTGCTGGTTCTTGCCTGGTATTTTGGCACTGAGCCAGTCTGAAAAAAAGAAGCCTGGATGAACATAATCAATCTTAAGTTTATTACAATATACATATAGATATATAAATATATATACATACATACTGTATATATATATATATATATATATATATATATATATATATATATATATATATATATATATATATATATATATATATATTTTTTTTTTTTTTTTGGGGGGGGGGGGCTAAAGCCATGTCGTCCTGATGGAAGTTCATATAGGGTAGCTTCCTAGGGTATATTACAACTACGGCGATATTCCCAGAGAATTTACCTTAAGGTACCAGAATTCTAACTCCTGGAGCGAATATCCCTCCTGAAAAGGATATCGCGACATATCAGAGGACGTATTCTTGACACGCCACATGGCAATCTGCATCCCGAACAGAGATTTCGTCTCGCAGGGGGCAATTGGCAAGAAACGAATTCGGGAAAGAAAAAGGGGGAGCCGCTCCTAAGGCTCCCTATCTCCCGATTCGTAAGTGTGCCTGGCGCCAATCCTTGCGCCATCTGTATTCCTTTTTGCGTAGCTCAACAACTCGGTGTTTTTTCCTGTGTTTCTCGCAAATCTTGGATTTATTCTGCTTTTCATGGCTTCTCCGTCTTCGTCGGCCTCTGATAAGTTGAGTACCATGTCTTTTATGTATAATGTAGGCTCTTGGTAAAAATTTTGAGTGATTAATAGGATTAATCTTTGTTACAAGAGCCGTAGCCTACCGGAGGCGTCATGGACGCTGTCGCTCGCTAGGTATAAGTTTAGTTAGTCAGAGCGACATTCCCGGTTGTTTTGCTTCAAACAATTTTAGCTATTTAGCATTACATAGGATTTCCTTTCGTGCTTAGTAGTATTTTGGCAAAGTATTCGCCATTCTGGCCTACGCTAGGCCATATAGCCTAGTCGTTTGGTCCTAATACTTCATGCATGATTTTTGGTTTTCCGAGTGTATTAAAATTTTATTGAAGCTTTAGGCTATGTTTTATACATTTAAGATTGTGTGGAATATTTCCAAGATAGTATACGAGTGAGTTTCGGTGATTTAGGTAATCGATTCTCTTGGTGCCTAGGCTGAGTTGCTTATGGAGCCTTAGTATACTTTCTCATACTCCCCGGTTGCTTTCTTTTCTTCGGAGAAGGTCTGCAATCCCTTTCCCTCTGTTTAAGCCTTGGGCTTATCCCTAAGTGTTTTTTTCCGAATCAATTTTCGATAAAACTATACTGGGGTGTTACTGTACCTTCCTGTTCCAGTAAGTCTGGTTCAAAGAGGGACAGAACAACAGAGTTTTTTAGTCTCAGTCTGTGTTTGTCTGGCTTGGGGTAGAGTCTCCCTCGCTGGCCTGACACAGACAAAGGTGGCTTAGCCTCCTTAGGTCACTACCGAAGGTTTCTGTGGATATGATTCCTTCTTTTGTGATCTACCAGACTAGTCCTTGTTGCTGTTCTCGGGGGAGGATAAGTTTCTTTCCCTGGGAGTGGCAACACCTTCCTTGCTTTGGTGCTCTGGGAGCTGGCAAGTATTTCTGGCCTCCCCCCCTTAGATCTCCCTTAGGCTAAGATAAGTTTCTTGGCTGCGGGTGATTCGTCACTAAAGCAAGGTTGGTAGGACCCTCTTTTGTCCCTTCCCCCTCTATCTCCGTAATGGCCTAGCCATTACAGTACTGTACGTCGTTCTACATCTGGACCTAGAATAGGTCTTATATTTTGAGTGCTGCCCGGACCTCCCTTGGTCCCTTATCCATGCCTGCCTGCAGATTCAGACGGCATTGGTCAGGAAGCCTGAATTAGATTCTCCCCTTCCTTATATGCACTCTTTGGGATTGCCGGGCTTGGAGGTAGTGTACACTCTTATCCCGGCATCCATTCTGTTTTTCTTCTAGTGCTGTACCCGACCCGGCAGCCGGGCAGTTGTAGTCCTCTGGTTCTTTTGCTGCCGGCTGGCATCAGTCCTGTACCTTTGTCGGCCGGCTAATGTTAGCCCTTGTCTGCCGGTCGCCAAGAGTGTGGCCGGCAGCCGGGTACTACCTTGTGTAGTGGTCGGTCAGCAGTCATTGCCGACCGACATTGGCTGTTGCCGGCCGGCAGTTACTGCCGGCCGGCACATGCATTTGAACCAGCGTTCTGCCGCCTTATAGCTGTTTAAGTAGTATACTTTAAAGCTAGTTATGGTGTGTGCCGGCCGGCACTTAACCTCCTATACTGTACCAGTATTCTTCAGTATAACAGATACTGTAAGAAGAAAACTATAGTATGGGTTTTGGTACAGCACTGTGTGTTCTAACAATTTTGTGTTTTCTTGCACAGTCCTTTGCTGTTGCCCTACAGATAGGAAAGTGAGTTCTTTCCTGTCTATTATCCAGGATTTTAAAATCATTGCTTAGGTGTGAGCTCCACCTGTTTCCTTTGGAAACTTTGCATTGGTTACTCTAGAAGAGATAAACCATTTGATTTTATTATCTGGAAGGCTGCAACAATGGGTTGTGAGGGAAACACAAGTGTGTGTCTTTCCTTTCTGAATTGTTATGCTATACTATGCATATCCAGTGATACATAGTTCACTTGATACTCATGGAAATTTCCTCTTTACAGGAGGACCTTCCGAAGTGCGGAAATGTTTTCTGCAACGTCCGCAGCAAGAATCTCTGCGGACATGAGTTTTGTAGGAGACACGCAGCATGCGCTGTCTCCATGGATGATCTCCAGTATTGGGACCCTCAGGTAAGTACTGTGTGCACTAACCTAATTACTGAGGCCTTTGATTCCCCTAGGACGGCGGAATCAAGGGATATAGCAAGGGAGAAGCTTCGTACCTGGGTAAGGAGCTTCCAAAAGAACACCTCTGTCCCTTATCTTCCAAGTGAGAAGATTAGGGCGTATCTTTTCCCTAAGGCATCAGCTGATGCTGTGATTCCCCAGCCTCAAGAGGAGATCCCCCAAAGTCAGATCCAGGTGGATGCTGAAGTCGCAGTCGCGATGCAAGACATCCAGTTAGATGACAGGATGTCTGACGTGGACGAGCGTTTGGAAGAAGACCTCCTGGCAGAAGGCCAGGATGAAGTTCAAGCCCCGGACGTCGTAGAGGAAGAGGTCGACGAGGTGTCGGCTACTCCGGTTCAGATTCCGGAGCCTATTCCCTCAACATCGGCCGGTCTTCCAGTAGAGCTGGGACAGGCCCTCTCTTCTATTGTTGGAATGATCCAACAAATGCAGAAGGAGAATCAGGAGAAGGCGGCTGCAATGGAACTGCGGATGCAGAGCCTTGCAGAATCACATGGGCCCCAGAAAAGGCTTAATGTGAAAGACCTTCCCTTGTGCTCAGATGCTAAACCATGTGTCCGGCTGAGGAAGGAACCAGCTTCAAGGAGGAGACAGAGCCGAAGGAGGTCATAGTGATGGACAATACTAAGGCTCAAGCTCTGCTTTCATCCTCGTTGAAAGAGAGGGGCTTCTCTAACTCAAAAGTAGCTGCATTGAGCAAGAAGCTCCCTTCCTTTGTATCCTCTCCTGCTAGAGCCTTCCCCTTTTTACAGAAAGGGTTTGCGGCTGTACTAAAAGCAGTCGAGGCCGACAAGCATTGCCCCTCCCTGAAGGAGTGTAAACCCTTGTCGCTGGCCCTACCTATGGACCACAAAGACTGGAAGGACGTCCATCTTACGTTCTCAGTTGGGAAGATGGAGGCTGATATCGCCGGACGTCAGTTCGGCGAGGACCTCCCTAAGCTGTCTGACTTTCTCTTGCAGAGAGAGTTCGAGACAAAAGAAAGACTGGCTGCCTCAATGTCTCTTCAGACTACTCTTGAGACGATGGCAAGTGACCCCAAGGTCCATGAAATGTTCATGGTGGTGGCCAAGACTCATCTGGCCACAGTGACGAAGGACCTTTATGGCTTCGTCAAGGCGAGGAGAGCTTGTAGGGAGTTCGTGTTCACCTCGGCTACGGTGAGGCACGAGCCAAGGAAACTAATCTCCTCCAACATTTGAGGCAAAGACCTTTTCCCTACCGATTTGGTCAAAGAAGTAGTTGATAAGGCCGCCATGGAGAATAGAAACCTTCTCCAGAAGTGGGGCCTGGCTATCAAAAGAAAGTCTTCCCCGGATGAAGGTCCTCAACCAAAGAGGAAGACTATGAGGACTAGGCTACCGTCTCGGCCAGCCAAGCCTTTTAGACAGCAACAGCAACTGCAATTGCCATTGCCTCCAGTGCCCCAGATCGTGGCACAAACCCCGACCACTTTTCAGTGGGTACCCCAGGCCGTGTCGACACAGTCCACGGCATTCACTCCATCGTTCGAAGGGCAGTCTACTTCCTTTCGAGCAAAGCCTAGAGGGGCAGCCAGAGGCTCGTCTGGGCGCCCCTCAAGGGGAAGGGGATTCAGGGGTGGTCGTGGTCAGGGAAGCAAGACCTCGGGACGGCAGTCCAAGTGGGATGATACCGGTAGGAGGGAGACTTCTGAAATTTCGGGATCGGTGGACCTTCGATCCCTGGGCCCACAGCCTACTCAAGAATGGACTGGGCTGGAGCTGGTACAGCACTCCACCCCCGGTGTACCGGTTTGAAATTACCCCCTCCAAATCTTACCCCCCGGTAATTTGAAACCGGATTCAAACTACCGGGGGGTAACTTGATACCGGTTTCAAGCTACTCCCGGGGGTAATTTGAAAGCGGTTTTATGCTACCCCCCTGGTTTCAAATTACCCCCCTCGTTTTTGCGCAGGATCTCATCATTTATGAATATTAATAAATTGCTTTTGATCAGGGTCAACACAATCATTAGGTAATATGTATATACATGTACTGTTTCACCTATTGGTATCGTTTATTAATATCCAGCCTTTATCCGTCTTATGTTTATATCTTAGCTAATAAATGTCGGATATTCCATTATCAGTCATGGGCGCATATTTGACCGAGACAGGAAGACGAGGTGAAATTTGATTTTGACGGTTATTTTTTCCATTATTTGAAATATTTCATAATTATATTGCAAGCAAATATTATATAAGGTATAATCAACATATTGATCATAAGTATATATGTATACATACATATACATATATGTATATATATATATATATATATATATATATATATATATATATATATATATATATATATATATATATATATATATATATATATATATATGTATGTATATATATATATATATATATATATATATATATATATATATATATATATATATATATATATATATATATATATATATATATATATATATATATATATATATATATATATATATATATATATATATGTATATATACACATATATATATATATATATGTATATATATATATATATATATATATATATATATATATATATATATATATATATATCTATATATATATATCTATATATATATATATATATATATATATATATATATATATATATATATATATATATATATATATATATATATATATATATATATATATATATATATACATATAATACATGTCTATGTATTTGTATGTATGTTGTAATTACTATATCATTCATGATATCTGTAAATAATTGACACTTTTAATAAAGCAAGATTGTAAGCAATTATAACAGTTTTAATAAAACATGGTACAGTACATGCTGTTTGCTTCTACTGTACTGACATTGGTTGTTTGTATACGAAAACACCTGGACTACGGAAAAGTCGTTACACTTTATAGCCCTCTATGGATGACATTGAACACAGCTTGTGTTAATCTCACAACTGTTGTTACTGATTTTAGCCTAAAGGCAGGCAGCTGTGTGTTATCATGGGCTAAATCAAATCCTATTTAAACCATCTTCCAGAGTAGTAGGTGATGGATTCGTGTATGGATTTTTTTTTCTGTTGTTGATCTCGAAATGGAAAATTATTGAAAAACGGTGTCATAAAATGTTTAAGAATTTTACCTGAAATGTATCATAAAGAAAAAAAGACCTCGCCACATGGTCACCTGTACATTTCCATGCGGTTTATATAACACTTCTGCCCCTTTGTCATAGCTCCATTCTTTCTTATTACTCATTTCATCAAATGACAAAACAGCAATACCTAGTAATCGAGACTTCATACCATCTTTAATGTCCTCTGGTTTAAAATGAATCGAGCTAACAGTAGCTTACACAACGTTAATTCTGTCTGCACGACGACATGCATGTTGGTAATTTATATTTGAGCTTTTATTTTTTACGTGCATAGCATCCAAATACTACGAAGTTACTATGCATTATCAGTGACAGAATAAATGAATAAACAAAGAGATATATGGACACAAGGAGTTCTATTGTTATATTGCAACTATGGGTATGGTCAAACCATTTTAAGAGCAAACTCGGAGCCCAATAGCGGCATTGCCAGTTCTCTTGGGTCATTTTCAAAGCACACCTGGCTTAGCCGCTTTAATCTATGGGCGAGCCAAGAATAGGAGAAAAGGGTCAACTAATAAGTCATTCACCCGGATTTGAACGGTCTAAGAATATAATCCTTTAGTTTGATACTCTCCCTAAATTGTTTCCTTCGTTCTTTTTGTTTGCAACCACGTGGTGACAAGTTGAAACTCTTAAATATAACAAATAGCAAAATTGTTATAAAACGATTATCATACTAACAGAAATAATTCTAATTTTGATATCAAATGAATTCATTTCTCAATTCTGATTGATTTTTAAAAGACCGGATTCTTTACAAAGGATTTAATTAACTATGTTTAATATGGTATATTTACGTAGGTGATTGTATTGTTTTAGAATTTATTTAATTAATCGACAAAATTAATTTCTTTACAACAAAGGTTATATTAGCAAACGTGGTTATGGTGACTTCGTCAGATGAAGTTAGTGCTATCACAAAAGATTCAATAAATTAGTTCATTCAGACCATTTTCATGTCTTCCTTTATGTTATCAGTATGCTTAATACCCTTGACCCAATTTACCTTGCAAATCTGAAACAAAGTCGTTTTTTATAAGTTGGCTGCATCTGTGACACGTTTGATTGTTTGGTCAATTCCAAATTTAACAATTTCATTACCATTTTCCCATTTTTTTTCTTAATATTTAATTCAGTAAATATTTTTTTCCATGTAATGCTAAAACAGGGTTCATTATGATGGTTTTGATTTCAAATATTTTTACGGGTAATGTCTATCTTTTTTTTTACTTAATAATTGTTTTGTATAAAGTTAGATGCGTCATAGTTTGTGTTTAATTGAAAGATAAGGCCAGTTAATTAAAAATTTAAAAAAAAAATAAAATCTCGACAATCACGCGCACACTGAAATAAAATAAAGTTTTACCTCGGCGTGATCACTAAACCTTAAATGAAAGTCTGTAACTTCAAATATTGTGAATTAGGGAATTATATGACACTTTAGGTCTTAAATACGAAAATATCAACAATCACACGAACAGAAACAAAATGAAATTTTACCTCGCCTTTATCACAGAATCTTGAATTACAGTCTGTGACTTTTAACGTGTCATATAATTCACTAATACACAATTTTTGATCTTAAATACCAGATTAAACTACTTTTCCTACTGCTGCGAAGCCAGCAATAAATGCATGATACATATTTGCGATGTCACATGAATTATTTATCATTCTGATGAGGGGGTAACTTGAAAACAGAGGGGGTAACTTGAAACCGGTTTCAAACTACCCCCCCGGTAATCTGAAACCGGTTTCAAGTTACCGGGGGGTAATTTGAAACGGGGGGTAACTTGAATCCTTTACACCGGGCCTTCGGGTTTTCCAACACTCCACCCCCGTTCTGGAGGAGTACGTTCAAGAACTGTTGGAGAAAAATGTGATCCGAAAGGTGAAGTCCATCAAATTCCAAGGGAGGCTGTTTTGTGTTCCCAAGAATGACTCGGAAAAGCTCAGAGTCATTCTGGACTTGTCGCCACTCAACAAGTTCATAGTGTATTACAAATTCAAGATGCTAACACTGCAACACATAAGGACCTTACTGCTCAAGAGGGCATATTCCGTCTCTATAGACCTGTCAGACGCCTATTGGCACATTCCAATCAACCGTCGACTCTCCCCCTACCTAGGGTTCAGGCTGCAACGAAGACTATACGCCTTCAGAGCCATGCCATTTGGGCTAAACATAGCCCCAAGGATTTTTACGAAGCTTACGAGCGTAGCTCTCAAACAATTACGCCTAAAGGGAATTCAGGTAGTAGCCTACCTGGACGACTGGTTGGTGTGGGCAGCATCCGAGACAGAATGCTTGCAAGCTTCCAGTCAAGTGATCAAGTTCCTACAGTACCTAGGTTTCAAGATCAACAGATAAAAGTCTCGACTTTCTCCATCTCAAAAGTTCCAGTGGCTGGGAATCCACTGGGACCTTTTGTCACACACCGTTTCTCCATCCCGGCGAAGAAAAGGAAGGAGATAGCGGGTTCTGTCAAGAGACTTCTAGATTCCAAAAGGATATCAAGACGCGAACAAGAGAGGGTACTGAGCTCTCTCCAGTTTGCTTCGGTGACAGACCCAGTGCTAAGAGCACAGCTAAAGGATGCAACCGGAGTTTGGAGAAGTTATGCATCAATTGTGCGAAGAGATCTGAGAAGACCAGTTCCGCTTCGGCTACGTACTCTTCTCAGGCCTTGGTCCCAAGCCAGACTTCTAAAGAAGTCGGTTCTTCTTCAGCCACCACCCAAGTCGGTGACGATTCACTCAGATGCCTCGAAGGAGGGATGGGGAGGTCACTCTCATCGGAAAAAAGTCCAGGGGACTTGGTCCAAGCTATTCAAGACCTTTCACATAAACTTTCTAGAAGCTATGGCAGTGCTCCTTACCTTAAAGAAAGTTTCCCCGCGTCACTCGATCCACATAAGGTTGGTGATAGACAGCGAGGTAGTTGTGAGATGCTTAAATCAACAAGGATCGAGGTCACCACCTCTCAACCTGGTGATGTTGGCCATCTTCCGATTTGCGGAAAAGAAGAAGTGGTACCTGTCGGCAGTTCACCTTCAAGGAGTCCGCAATGTGACAGTGGACGCTCTATCCAGGTTCACACCGATAGAGTTGGAATGATCCTTAGACGCAGGATCATTCTCCTTCATTCTGAATCAAGTCCCAGAACTGCAGATAGACCTCTTTGCGTCGAAAGACAACAAGAAGTTGCCCCTGTACGTGTCCCCGTACGAGGACCCCTTAGCGGAAGCAGTGGACGTGATGTCCCTCAACTGGAACAGAGGGTCCAGGATTTATCTGTTCCCTCCTCACAACCTTCTGTTGAGGGTCCTCAACAAACTGAGATCCTTCAAGGGGGTAGCGGCAATAGTAGCCCACAAGTGGCCGAACAGCGTGTGGTTCCCCCTGGCATTGGAACTACAGCTGAAGTTTGTACCGCTACCAGATCCAGTTCTGACCCAGCGAGTCCAGAAGTCGACTGTCTGCGCTTCATTACAGAAAACCCGGACCCTGCAGCTCATGATTTTCTCTCCCTAGCGGTGAGAAAGCGTTTCGGGATTTCGAAAGCCAGCATAGACTTCCTAGAGGAATATAAGTGCAAATCTACTAGAAGGCAATATGAGTCATCTTGGAGAAAATGGGTGGCCTTTGTCAAGGCAAAGAATCCGCAGGAGATCTCGACAGACTTCTGCTTATCTTTCTTCATCCACCTCCATGGTCAAGGATTGGCAGCTAACACGATTTCAGCGTGTAAGTCTGCTTTAACAAGACCCATTCTATATGCCTTCCAGGTCGACCTAGGTAACGAGTTCTTTAATAAAGTTCCGAAAGCCTGCGCTAGGCTCAGACCTTCAGCACCTCCAAAGGCCATTTCATGGTCATTAGACAAAGTTCTTCATTTCGCTTCTCTGTTGTGCAATGAAGAGTGTGCGTTAAAGGATTTGACACAAAAAGATATTTTCCTATTTGCACTCGCGTCCGGGGCCAGGGTTAGTGAGATTGTAGCCCTCTCGAGAGAGGCAGGTCGTGTTCAGTTCCTGGATGGGGGAGAACTGAACCTGTTTCCAGATCCTACGTTTCTCGCCAAGAATGAGTTACCCACCAACAGTGGGGTCCCTGGAGAATCTGCCTTCTGAAAGAAGATGCATCTCTATGTCCAGTAGAATGCCTAAAGGTCTATCTTCATAGAACTTCAGACTTCAAGGGTGGTCAACTATTCAGGGGAGAAACATCAGGCTCAAATTTATCTCTGAATCAACTCAGAGCGAGAATCACATATTTTATTCGCCGAGCGGATCCTGACAGTACACCCGCAGGTCACGATCCGAGGAAAGTTGCCTCATCCTTAAATTTCTTTAAGTGTATGGATTTTGAACATCTCCGTTCATACACTGGCTGGAAGTCTTCCAGAGTGTTCTTTCGCCACTATGCGAAGCACGTAGAGGAACTAAAGAGATCTGTGGTAGCAGTGGGTCGCGTCGTTAACCCTACTGTTTAACTCTGCGAGGAACAGTGGTTTTAATTGGGAAGATTAATTCCAGGGTGAGTGTGTAGTTACATACCATACTACAAACTAAGTGAGGGCACTGAGTTGCCTATGTAGACTGTTCCATTTCCAAAGGTGAACCTAGCATAAGTGCAGACATGTGTGCCGAGCGTTTCTAACGATAATGTCATTGATTTGTAATACAGACTTTTATGACTTTGATACCTCGGTATCTTAAAAGTGGCATTTAATGTGTTTTCTTTTCAGATAAACAAGTTCTGTTTACTATCATACTTATGCTTAAAGTTTTGGGTTATCCTCTTCTTATATATATATATATATATATATATATATATATATATATATATATATATATAATATATATATATATATATATATATATATATATATATATATATATATATATATATATATATATATATATATATATATATATATATATATATATATATATATATATATATATATATATATATATATATATATATATATATATATATATATATATATATATATATGTATAATTGTGGTTAACCTGTCTGTTTATTGTCTGTCAATGAACTTGTTCTTGAGAACCTTGCGTCTCCTTCACCTGTGTCAATTTATTGGTGTAATTGAGCATTCATTCTATATACCTTATCTGGGATAATTCTAATAGAATTGTTCCTTTATGCAAGCTATGTTGCATTGGTTTATGTTTTCCCTTAACGGGAGGACCCCGTCCCATAAGGGGACGATAGCGGTTTTACTAGTTTCCTCCGATGCGGATATAAACCTTTGTCCAATACAAGTATTGTGCGGAGAACTGGTCGATATTTCATATTGACGCAGTGGTTCTTTACAAACTATGCTTTACTTAATAAAGGGCGAGACCACTATATTAGCTTGCCTGGTATTCATACATAGGTATATGTACTCTTCGAGACTTTTCCAGAGTCTAGTAGGACTCTTCCCTGTAGGGGGCCGGAAGCTCTAACATGGTTTATAGTTAGTTGAAATGATGTATCACGGTAACATCTTAGGTCTCTAGGTCTAGTCGACCGGGAAAAATTACATCCGGGAGTACGGCACGTTCTGAGAATACACAGATACAGTAATGCTCTGGTATACTTCCATCAGGACGACATGGCTTGAGCCCAAAAAACGGATTTTGAGCGAAGCGAAAAATCTATTTTTGGGTGAGATGGACATGTCGTCCTGATGGACCCGCCCTTGCCTTTCTAAGAAAGGGCTGTAGGACCCCTCCATACATACAGTATCTGTAGCACCTCGTGTACGCTACAAGGAATACAGATGGCGCCAGGATTGGCGCCAGGCAAGCTTACGAATCGAAGATAGGGAGCCCTGAAGCGGCTCCCCCTTTTTCTTTCCCGAATTCGTTCTTGCCAATTGCCCCTGCGAGACGAAATCTCTGTTCGGGATGCAGATTGCCATGTGGCGTGTCAAGGATACGTCCTCTGATATGTCGCGATATCCCTTTCAGGAGGGATATTCGCTTCAGGAGTTAGAATTCTGGTACCTTAAGGTAAATTCTCTGGGAATATCGCCGTAGTTGTAATATACCCTAGGAAGCTACCCTATAGGAACTTCCATCAGGACGACATGGCCATCTCACCCAAAAAATAGATTTTTAGCTTCGCTCAAAATCCGTTATATATATATATATATATATATATATATATATATATATATATATATATATATATATATATATATATATATATATATATATATATATATATATATATTATATATATATATATATATATATACTGTATATATATATATATATATATATATATATATATATATATATATATATATATATATATATATATATATATATATATATATATATATATATATATATATATATATTACTATTAATATTATATATATATATATAACACGACCACACACACACACACACACACACATATATATATATATATATATATATATATATATATATATATATATATATATATATATATATATATATATACATATATATATAAGCATATATATATATATACTATGTTTATATATATATATAATATATATATAGATTAAATATAATATGTATAT
>NC_090753.1:8726468-8731468 GCF_036898095.1 Palaemon carinicauda
CAAAAGTAAATTTTAAAATTAAGAAATATCTCGACCAAGTTGACCAAAAACGGAGAATCCAATTACCCCCAAAAATGGGATCGAAAAAGCAAATTGACTCAGTAAGAGGTTGCATGGACAATTGAACCTCCCCAAGCGTCTTAAAGGGATCGTAAAAGTTTTCAAGGTAAGAGAGAAGGAATAAACGGAGGAAAAAAATAAACATTTTAGGAAGAGACAATTTTTCTCAATCTTTTGTTGAAGCTTTACTTCAAGTAAGGCCTTTCTTGGAGCAACTCACGAGTCTAAACCGATGGACCTTTTTTATAGAGGTGTTCAATAGGCAATTAAATGAACATTTATTTTTATATGGGGGAAAAAAATTTAGCTCCTCGAGAAAATTAGAGTAGATATGGTAAAGGTTTTGCTCCTAACAACTCAGTGGTCTAAAGCAATGAAGGACAAATATTTTTTTCATGGCGTTAATTTAAAAATTTAACTAACCTAATTCTTATGAGGTGAGAGATTTCGTTCTTAAATTAAATGATTGACAAATATTTGGTATATGAAGTGAAGAAAATTCGATATTCTGAGAGTGATATAGATTTTAGTAAATTTAGGAAGTTATATTATAAATTAATAAGCAAAAACATTAAAGATGAAAGTGACTTTATTAATTTTTACTAATTGTAGCAATATTCTCTATAACGTACACATTCATACATACATAAAATAATATATAACTTACACATACAGACGTATTTAATACATTCGCATTTATATATATATATATATATATATATATATTTATATATATACATATATATATATATATATATATATCACAAGCAAGCGTGATTTAAATCTTGGGTGATATATATATATATATATATATTTCTACCTCATACTTGGGATCGAAAGCTAGCCCCTTCTAATGAAAGGCCAGGTCGAAACCAACCATGTCACGAGAGCCCATAAAAAGAATTGGAACCTGACGCTAACAGCTGTCCGAGGATTTACCTGGCGAGACATCAGTCGCTTACCAGCGAGTTTTACCCAATTCCCCGGGCCACCACGTGACACAATTGGTAGTAATTCATTCAAATTACCCCTAATGAGTCAATATGGATAAATATCAACACAACATCGTGTTCAAATAGAAATAAATTTCTACCTCATACTTGGGATCGAAAGCTAGCCCCTTCTAATGAAAGGCCAGGTCGAAACCAACCATGTCACGAGAGCCCATAAAAAGAATTGGAACCTGACGCTAACAGCTGTCCGAGGATTTACCTGGCGAGACATCAGTCGCTTACCAGCGAGTTTTACCCAATTCCCCGGGCCACCACGTGACACAATTGGTAGTAATTCATTCAAATTACCCCTAATGAGTCAATATGGATAAATATCAACACAACATCGTGTTCAAATAGAAATAAATTTCTACCTCATACTTGGGATCGAAAGCTAGCCCCTTCTAATGAAAGGCCAGGTCGAAACCAACCATGTCACGAGAGCCCATAAAAAGAATTGGAACCTGACGCTAACAGCTGTCCGAGGATTTACCTGGCGAGACATCAGTCGCTTACCAGCGAGTTTTACCCAATTCCCCGGGCACCACGTGACACAATTGGTAGTAATTCATTCAAATTACCCCTAATGAGTCAATATGGATAAATATCAACACAACATCGTGTTCAAATAGAAATAAATTTCTACCTCATACTTGGGATCGAAAGCTAGCCCCTTCTAATGAAAGGCCAGGTCGAAACCAACTATGTCACGAGAGCCCATAAAAAGAATTGGAACCTGACGCTAACAGCTGTCCGAGGATTTACCTGGCGAGACATCAGTCGCTTACCAGCGAGTTTTACCCAATTCCCCGGGCCACCACGTGACACAATTGGTAGTAATTCATTCAAATTACCCCTAATGAGTCAATATGGATAAATATCAACACAACATCGTGTTCAAATAGAAATAAATTTCTACCTCATACTTGGGATCGAAAGCTAGCCCCTTCTAATGAAAGGCCAGGTCGAAACCAACCATGTCACGAGAGCCCATAAAAAGAATTGGAACCTGACGCTAACAGCTGTCCGAGGATTTACCTGGCGAGACATCAGTCGCTTACCAGCGAGTTTTACCCAATTCCCCGGGCCACCACGTGACACAATTGGTAGTAATTCATTCAAATTA
This sequence comes from Palaemon carinicauda, assembly GCF_036898095.1. Classification (NCBI taxonomy): domain Eukaryota; kingdom Metazoa; phylum Arthropoda; class Malacostraca; order Decapoda; family Palaemonidae; genus Palaemon; species Palaemon carinicauda. The sequence continues at coordinate 8,728,647 of NC_090753.1, forward strand.
CCCCTAATGAGTCAATATGGATAAATATCAACACAACATCGTGTTCAAATAGAAATAAATTTCTACCTCATACTTGGGATCGAAAGCTAGCCCCTTCTAATGAAAGGCCAGGTCGAAACCAACCATGTCACGAGAGCCCATAAAAAGAATTGGAACCTGACGCTAACAGCTGTCCGAGGATTTACCTGGCGAGACATCAGTCGCTTACCAGCGAGTTTTACCCAATTCCCCGGGCCACCACGTGACACAATTGGTAGTAATTCATTCAAATTACCCCTAATGAGTCAATATGGATAAATATCAACACAACATCGTGTTCAAATAGAAATAAATTTCTACCTCATACTTGGGATCGAAAGCTAGCCCCTTCTAATGAAAGGCCAGGTCGAAACCAACCATGTCACGAGAGCCCATAAAAAGAATTGGAACCTGACGCTAACAGCTGTCCGAGGATTTACCTGGCGAGACATCAGTCGCTTACCAGCGAGTTTTACCCAATTCCCCGGGCCACCACGTGACACAATTGGTAGTAATTCATTCAAATTACCCCTAATGAGTCAATATGGATAAATATCAACACAACATCGTGTTCAAATAGAAATAAATTTCTACCTCATACTTGGGATCGAAAGCTAGCCCCTTCTAATGAAAGGCCAGGTCGAAACCAACCATGTCACGAGAGCCCATAAAAAGAATTGGAACCTGACGCTAACAGCTGTCCGAGGATTTACCTGGCGAGACATCAGTCGCTTACCAGCGAGTTTTACCCAATTCCCCGGGCCACCACGTGACACAATTGGTAGTAATTCATTCAAATTACCCCTAATGAGTCAATATGGATAAATATCAACACAACATCGTGTTCAAATAGAAATAAATTTCTACCTCATACTTGGGATCGAAAGCTAGCCCCTTCTAATGAAAGGCCAGGTCGAAACCAACCATGTCACGAGAGCCCATAAAAAGAATTGGAACCTGACGCTAACAGCTGTCCGAGGATTTACCTGGCGAGACATCAGTCGCTTACCAGCGAGTTTTACCCAATTCCCCGGGCCACCACGTGACACAATTGGTAGTAATTCATTCAAATTACCCCTAATGAGTCAATATGGATAAATATCAACACAACATCGTGTTCAAATAGAAATAAATTTCTACCTCATACTTGGGATCGAAAGCTAGCCCCTTCTAATGAAAGGCCAGGTCGAAACCAACCATGTCACGAGAGCCCATAAAAAGAATTGGAACCTGACGCTAACAGCTGTCCGAGGATTTACCTGGCGAGACATCAGTCGCTTACCAGCGAGTTTTACCCAATTCCCCGGGCCACCACGTGACACAATTGGTAGTAATTCATTCAAATTACCCCTAATGAGTCAATATGGATAAATATCAACACAACATCGTGTTCAAATAGAAATAAATTTCTACCTCATACTTGGGATCGAAAGCTAGCCCCTTCTAATGAAAGGCCAGGTCGAAACCAACCATGTCACGAGAGCCCATAAAAAGAATTGGAACCTGACGCTAACAGCTGTCCGAGGATTTACCTGGCGAGACATCAGTCGCTTACCAGCGAGTTTTACCCAATTCCCCGGGCCACCACGTGACACATTGGTAGTAATTCATTCAAATTACCCTAATGAGTCAATATGGATAAATATCAACACACATCGTGTTCAAATAGAAATAAATTTCTACCTCATACTTGGGATCGAAAGCTAGCCCCTTCTAATGAAAGGCCAGGTCGAAACCAACCATGTCACGAGAGCCCATAAAAAGAATTGGAACCTGACGCTAACAGCTGTCCGAGGATTTACCTGGCGAGACATCAGTCGCTTACCAGCGAGTTTTACCCAATTCCCCGGGCCACCACGTGACACAATTGGTAGTAATTCATTCAAATTACCCCTAATGAGTCAATATGGATAAATATCAACACAACATCGTGTTCAAATAGAAATAAATTTCTACCTCATACTTGGGATCGAAAGCTAGCCCCTTCTAATGAAAGGCCAGGTCGAAACCAACCATGTCACGAGAGCCCATAAAAAGAATTGGAACCTGACGCTAACAGCTGTCCGAGGATTTACCTGGCGAGACATCAGTCGCTTACCAGCGAGTTTTACCCAATTCCCCGGGCCACCACGTGACACAATTGGTAGTAATTCATTCAAATTACCCCTAATGAGTCAATATGGATAAATATCAACACAACATCGTGTTCAAATAGAAATAAATTTCTACCTCATACTTGGGATCGAAATTTATTTCTATTTGAACACGATGTTGTGTTGATATTTATCCATATTGACTCATTAGGGGTAATTTGAATGAATTACTACCAATTGTGTCACGTGGTGGCCCGGGGAATTGGGTAAAACTCGCTGGTAAGCGACTGATGTCTCGCCAGGTAAATCCTCGGACAGCTGTTAGCGTCAGGTTCCAATTCTTTTTATGGGCTCTCGTGACATGGTTGGTTTTGACCTGGCCTTTCATTAGAAGGGGCTAGCTTTCGATCCCAAGTATGAGGTAGAAATTTATTTCTATTTGAACACGATGTTGTGTTGATATTTATCCATATTGACTCATTAGGGGTAATTTGAATGAATTACTACCAATTGTGTCACGTGGTGGCCCGGGGAATTGGGTAAAACTCGCTGGTAAGCGACTGATGTCTCGCCAGGTAAATCCTCGGACAGCTGTTAGCGTCAGGTTCCAATTCTTTTTATGGGCTCTCGTGACATGGTTGGTTTCGACCTGGCCTTTCATTAGAAGGGGCTAGCTTTCGATCCCAAGTATGAGGTAGAAATTTATTTCTA
>NC_090753.1:8748968-8758968 GCF_036898095.1 Palaemon carinicauda
TAAATTCATTTAAAAACTCCTCACAAGCAATAATATTTGTGTTTGTGTCCCCTATCTATATATCTATCTATTTATATACACACACACACACATATCTATATAATGACTTTCTTTCAGTATGAGGTATACTATATATTTGTGAATTTCTTTTCAGACTTGTTATTCCTGACTTGAATATCCTTGAGAATTCTGTGTTTCGTGATCCTTGGCAAAGGAAACAGTTACTAAGCACTCATCATTTTATATTAGCTTAGTGGTAGTCATACTGAATATATTAGAGATGGCTGCTTCACGGTGTAAGGGAAATAAAGATTTCTATACTGTAGAAGAAGCATTGAATATTATCTTCCAATCAGAAGATGAAGTTTCAAGTGATGGTAGTGATGGTAGTGAAAATGAGTTTTTACCACAAAAAGAAGTTTCTTCAAGCTCATCAGATTCTGATGACTATCAAGATAGTGAAGACGAATCCACTAGACAAGCAAGTACCTCATCAGATATACAAGCAAGCACTTCTACAGATAGAAATACCATCATTACACGGCATGGGATTGCCTGGGAACATTTATCATCATCTCGGAAAGGAAGATATAGCCAAAGTCAGGTATTCAAAGCTACTTCTGGTATTTCAAAAACTGTGAAAAATGAAGCTGCAGAATCCCCATATTCTGCTTGGAGAATCTTCATTGATGAAACTATGCTACGGAAAATTCATAAATGGACAATCAGTGAAGTAAAAAATCACGATGAAAGCTGGGTGTTATCCTTAGAAAAGTTTGAGGCCTACATTGCTTTGACATATGCAAGGGGAGTGTACGGAAAAGCTCACAGTGCAGATTTTTTGTGGAATAAAACCTATGGACCAAAAATATTCGGAGAAACCATGTCTAGAAGTGATTACAAGAAAATACATAGATTCATTAGGTTTGACAACAGAAGCACAAGGTCAGAGAGGATCAAAAGTGACAAATTTACCCACATTAGAGACATTTTTTACCTATTTGTTGAAAATTGCAGAGGTGCCTATATACCAACATATAGTTTGACAATTGACGAACAGCTATTGCCCATGAAAAACAGGTGCCCATTCATTGTATTTATGCCAAATAAACCTGATAAGTTTGGAATGAAATTTTGGGTCCTTACAGAGGTAGAAAACAAATACATTGTAAATGTGATCCCCTACTTAGGAGCCATAGAAAAGGAATCAAGGTTAGGGGTTCCCTTGGCGGAACATGTTGTGCTCAGTCTTACTGAAGTTGTGAAGAACAAAGGCTATAATGTAACAACATACAACTTTTTTACATCTCTTGAAGTTGCAAGGAAACTGCAAGATAGAGCTACTTCAATTGTCGGTACTGTGAGAGGAAACAGCAAGCATCTGTCGAAAGAAATGACTTTACAAGAAAAGGGGAAAAAAGTATGAATCCAAATTCTATTTTCAAGATGAAAGTGAATGCATGTTTGTTAATTATCAATGCAAAGCTAATAAAAATGTGTGCCTCTTATCAACAATGCATAGTTCTCCAACAATTTCGGAAGGTGAGAAGAAGAAACCAGCAGTCATTGATTTCTATAATGCTAATAAAGTAAGAGTAGACGTAGTCGACCAAATGCTCCGAAAGTACAGTACACGTTGTGCTACAAGACGTTGGCCCCTTGGAGTTTTTTGTAATATACTGGATATGGCAGTTATAAATGCATGGATTATATACAAACTAGCATCAGGGAGAACAATTAGTAGGAAGGAGTTCATTTTGGAGCTCATTGAAAGTCTTAGGCATGCTTATGTTCAGAAGAGAAGGTTACCGAATCTTGCAGATGTGCCCTCCACAAGCTCATCATTACCTAAGAAATGTCGCAAGTGTCATGGTAGAAAATGTTCAAATGCTACGATTACTGTTTGCCAAGTATGCAAAAAACCTACTTGTGGCAAATGTGCAAAGGATGAAACTAGGGTAGTGTTTGTAACATGTAAAGATTGTGGAATCTAAGATATTGATAAATAATTGGCCTACAGGATTGTAAAAAGAATGTTATAGCCTACTTCAAAATGATGTCATATGTTATGTAATAACAATATTCTTTAATAAACTATGTATTGCAAACATATGAGTTATTTCATTAACCATATATGATTATTTTTCATGCCAAATTTCAATAAAAATCATAAGATGTCGAAAACGACACCTCGGCCATTTTATATATATATAAGGAGCTGGCCATCCAAGTGTTAAGAAAATTGCGACTCATTTCTTTTCCGATCTGACGAGAAATGTAAATTATGATTTTACTTCATTCGTTTACTCATGAATTCATGTATTATTTCAAGGTCTCGCATTTTCAATGTATATATATATATATATATATATATATATATATATATATATATATATATATATATATATATACGTATATATATATATATATATATATATATATATATATATATATATATATACGTATATATATATATATATATATATATATATATATATATATATATATATATATATACATATATTTATATATTATATATATATATATATATACGTATATATATATATATATATATATATATATATATATATATATATATATTTATATATTATATATATATATATATATATATATATATATATATATATATATATATATATATATATATATATATATATATGGCAGTTAGGATTGTTGGCGAAAATAGCAAAAATTAGACCTGGCTGATTACAATAATTACTGAGGCATAACACTTCCGTCAGTTATTATGAAAATGTATAATGGGCTCATTCTAAAGAGACTGGAGAGTAAGATTGATGAAAAGCTGAGGGAGGAATAAGGAGAATTTAGAAAAGGTAGAAATTGCACTCGTCAAATTTTCATTTTGAGACATGTTGTACAGTAATGAGTAGAATATAGAAATCCCCCTTTGATAGCATTTGTGGACTATGGAAAAGCCTTTGATAGTGTGCACCGGCCAATTTTGTGAAGAGTCCTGCGTTATTATGGATTTCCTTTGAATATATAAATTTTATCAAGTCTATTCATGAGAATAGAAAGGAAAAAGTTATGTTAATGGAGTCTTATTAAATAAATTTCCAGTGAACAACGGAATACTTTAAGGAAATATGTCGTCACCTATGCTGTTTATCCTGCCCATGGATTGTGGAATGCGGAGAACAGTTAGAGATGGTGATGAAGGAATGAGCTTGATTGGTGATAGGAATTTAGCAGAAATAGAGTCTACTGATGATGCTGTCATTGTTAGCAGAACAGTACAGGATTTGCAGTGCTTGCTTACCAGAATGAATGAAAAATCACACAATGTTGGGATGAAGATAAATAGAAGGGAACCAGAGGATTTGAGAACGGAGTATGCAATGGAAGATAGAAAATCATTGTAAGGAGGAAGGATTAATGAGGCAGAATCATTAAGGTATTTAGGAACTATGATCTTTAATACAGGGTCTTTAGAATTAGAGTTCAGTGAAATATTGAAAAAACAAATCAGACAATGGCTACGTTAATTAAATTTAGAAATCAAACTGCTTGATATTACATATAAAAATCAGACTATATATAAGTTTAGTGATATCGGTGTTAGTTCATTGACACGAGTCATGCTATGGCAATGATGAAATCTCCAAAAGATTTAATAGATTTGAGAACAAAGCCCTCAGAAGAATATCGCAAATAAAATGGCAGGACGGGATTAAAAAGGAAACGATAAAGATTTATTGAGTACCATATGTGGATGAGATCATGATGAGGGGTAGAGAGAGTTCTCTTCGTACTCCTCAAGAGAGATTAATTCACCAAACGTTCATCAATGCTCCCTAATCAGATAAGCAGCTTGGTGGAGTAATGAGAGCTTTAGGTGTGGAGGAAATGCCCCCATTAATCTCGATGAAGTCACTGGCAACAGGGTGATGGATGAGTTTAAGGCAGTGGACAAACAGTCTCTTCGGCTTCTATTCCTGATGCCTGGCGGTTGATCTTACTAGAATAAGTATGGACTGACAGGGGTCATTTGCCTTAGTTAGATAGTCACTGCGCATCACAAGAAACTGGCTATTCTTTGATGTATCTAGCCAATGAATCTTCTATGGATTTAGTCAGTCATGGATAGAGAAGATGAAAGAATGGCCCCCATTTCCAGGTGTAGCGTGGTGCTAAGAATCTTCTGGTTTATAAATACTAAAGAAAAATTGAAAATAGGTAAAAAGAGTGTTAGAACCATGAATGAGATTGGGAAGTTACAGCAAGTGGAGAGTGAATTTATGAAATATAGTATGGATATCTTGGCCCTTAGTTAACACGTTGTAAGGGGATTGGTAAGGTAAGGAAACTTTAGACCAAGGGAATATATTTATTTACTCAGGAAGATCAGATGGAGCTGGAATAGAAGGGGTAGGAATGATGACACCAAGAGCAGAAAAGGCATTAACCGAGAACAGAGCTGTAAATAGTAGATTGTTACTAGCAAAGTTCATATAGAAGTAATTAAATATAAGTATTATAGCTTGCTATTCCCCAACAAATAATTCCCCTGAAGAAAAGAAAGATGTATACTATGAAGAACTGCAGAGGATAATAGATTATATCCCTGAGAGAGATATGAAAATTGTGATGGGCGACTTCAATGCTAAATTTGGAAGAAATAATCCAGGGATAGAGAATGTGATGGGTGTCGATAGTCTTGGCGAAGTTGCAAGGGAAAATGGAGCACATTTCATAAGTTTCTGTTCAGCAAACAATCTTTTCATTGGAGGTACACTGTTCCAACATAAGAACATCCACAATTAAACAGAGACTTTACCATGGGGCAATTACACAAATCAGATAGATCACATTGCCATTAATAAAGAGAGAAGGAGGACTCTGAGAAATGTAAGAAGCTAAAGTGGTGCAGATATTGGTAGTGATCACCAGCTCCCCATTGCCACACTGAAATTAAAACTGAAAGCACCCAGCAGATAGATAAAATACCTAGGTTTGATACAACTAAGCTTCTAGAGGAATAGAACAGAGAAACATTTGTTATTGAATGTAGGAGTCGAATTGCTTGTCTTAGAGACTTTAAGAGATGAAGAACAGACAATTAATGAAGAATGGTGTAATATTTGGAATATATATATATATATATATATATATATATATATATATATATATATATATATATATATGTATATATATATATATATATATATATGTATATATATAAATATATATATATATATATATATATATATATATATATATATATATACATATGTATATATATATATATATATATATATATATATATATATATATACATACATATATATATATACATATATATATAAATATATATATATATATATATATATATATATATATATATATATATATATATATATATATATATATATATATATATATATATATATAGACACACACACATATATGTCAGTTGGTAGTGAAGTCTGGGACAAACAGTTACAAGGCGAAAGCTATGGATATCGAATGATACTTGGGATACAATAAAAAGGGGACAAAGACAGAAATTGATTGCTGAAAGTTTTCGGGGAAGTAATTATAATTACAAGGTAGAGCATGCTAAGTATTCCATTATTGACAGCGAGGTTAAAAAAAAAGCCAGGAATGACTGGAGACAGTATTTAGACAGTAAAGCAGATGAGGCCGTCAAAGCTATGAATTCAGGAAGTGGCTATGGTGTGAGAATTGCTCATAAAACTATTAATCAAATCTCCACTGGGGCAAAGAAGAAGAAGCATATACCCATCAAAAAGAGAGATGGCTCTGTTATAACAACAACAGACGAAGAGAGACACGTTGAATGGAACAGTTTCGTGAGGTTATGAATAGGACATATGAAGGGAATAATTTGATGGATATATCTGCCCATGAATAAATTAAGTGTGTTTAAAGTCGTAGCTATCCTAAAAAAACTAAAGAGATGGAAAGCCCTTGGATGCAATGGAATAACAGCCGAGATGATACTAGCCGAAAATGAAGTGACTCCCAGACTACTTACAAGACTATTTTGTAGAATGTGGCATTTAGAAAAAAAAATGAAGGGGAGTTAGGAGTGTTGATAAAATAGCTAAAAAGGGAGACCTGACTGATTACAATAATTGCAGAGGCATAACACTTACGTTAGTTGTTATGAAAACATATAGTATGTTTATTCTTAAGTGACTGGAGAGAAAGATTAATGAAAAGCTGAGAGATGAACATGCAGGATATAGAAAAGGTAGAAGTTGCACTGACCAAATTTTAATTTTGAGACATGTTGTACAGCAATGCATAGAATAAAGAAATCCCCTTATGATGGTGCTGGTGGACTATGAAAAAGCCTTTGAATGCCTGCACCGGCCAATTTTGTGGAGAATCCTGCGTTATTATGGAATTTTTCTTAAATATGTAAATTTGATTAAGTCTGTTCATGAGCATAACAAGTGGAAAATTAATGTTAATAGAGTCTTATCAAGTGAGTTTCCATTGAACAGCGGACAACTCGAAGGGAATGTGTTGTCACCTATGTTGGTTATCATTCTCAGGGACATTGTGATGTGTAGAACAGTCAAGGATGGTGGAGAAGGATTGGACTGTTTTGGTAAGAAGAATTTAGCAGACTCAGAGTATGCTGATGATGCTATCCTTCTTAGGAGAACACCACAGGATTCGCAATGCTTGCTCACCAGAATGTGTGTAATATCACACGAAGTGGGGCTGAAGATAAATTGAAGAAAGACAGAGATGATGAGACCGGATTATGCAATGGAGGATCATTGGAAGGAGAAGGCATTAATGAGGTAGAATCATTTATGTATTTAAGAACAATTGTCTCCAGTACAAGGTCTTTAGAAATAGAGTTTAGTGAAATATTGAAAAAAAGAAAATCAGACAAGGCTAGGTTAAGTAAAATTTGGAAATCAAATCGCCTAAAATTTCATATAAAAATCAGACTATATATCAGTTTGGTTTAATCTATGGACATGAGTCATGGTATGACAATGAAACACTGTCCAATAGATTTAGTAGATTTGAGAATAAAGCCCTCAGAAGGTTATTGGGACAGGATTAGAAATGAAACTATAAGAGAGATTACTCGAGTACCATATGTGGATGAGATCATGATGAGGGGTAGATGAAGATGGTTTGGGCATGCTTTTCGCACTTCCCGAGAGAGATTAATTCACCAAACATTCAACTAGGCTCCACAAGGTACTACTGGAAGAGTTGGGAGACCAAGGACTATATGTCTGTGGACTAAGAAGCGTGAAATAGTAGATGATGATTGGAGAAGTATTGATTTTAAAGCTAAATATATAGACGACTGGCGAAATGTAACTTCAGCTCTTTTTCGTCAATAGGCGTAGGAGGATATGGTGATGATGAGGATTACGATGAGGATAATAAAACAGACACACAGACAGACAAAGCATAATCCTATTGACTTCGCAAATTTAGATTCAATGATATAAAATATATCTGGCGTGAGAGAGAGAGAGAGAGAGAGAGAGAGAGAGAGAGAGAGAGAGAGAGAGAGAGAGAGATGTAGGTTGAATGGTATATAGGGAATATATATTTTGTTGCTTTTATGCAACAATGTGTATATTGAATTTCCCATTTAGAGATCAATACTATACTCCTGAGTAATTAGTTCAAAGCAAATTTAAGCAGGATCTTGTTTTCATCTTAGGTTTCCATATCAATAATCAGTCGAATAAATAGATGTTCTCCAACACCTGTCTTTCCCAATATATCTCCTTTCAATGTCTTTGTTATAAATTTAAAATACAAATGTCAAGAAAGATCCATATCCCCCAAATTTTATGGAATACACAATTCGACTGAAATCGCTTGCTAAATTATGGTAATATTGACCAGTCTGCAGAGCGGAAATAAAAAAAAAAACTATGCTAATATGTTATCTCTCTCTCTCTCTCTCTCTCTCTCTCTCTCTCTCTCTCTCTCTCTCTCTCTCTCTCTCTCTCTCTCTCTCTCTCTTTGCGTAATTTATTGATGGGAACAACACAAATATTCAAAAGATTCTTATATTTCGTAAAAATTCGAAGCTCATTTCAGAATTGTTCGGCCGCATGTTAATGATGAATAAAACAAAGACTTCATCTGCTATTCCCTATCTTCAAAGAGAGACTGACATAGTTTAGAAAATATTAACGCTTTCATTTGCGATGAATATCTGGAAAAACTACCCCATTTTTCTTTTAAAAATGTTTATGTCTATAACTATTTACTTTGGTTGCTTTGACACTTTCATTGAAACTGATTCTGGGAATAAAAGCGAGGGCAGCGTTGGTACTATGTATATATATATATATATATATATATATATATATATATATATATATATATATATATATATATATATCTATATATATATATGTATATATATATATATATATATGTATATATATATATATATATATATATATATATATATATATATATAGATATATATATATCTATATATATATATATATATATATATATATATATATATATATATATATATATATATATATATATATATATATATATATATATAGATATATATATATATATATATATATATATATATATATATATATATATATATATATATATATATATATATATATATATATACTATTCTGTGTTTTTTGAGTCATTGGTGAAAAGAGACAACTCTTTAGGTGCAAGGAAATTCATTGTTTGAAACCACAGTTCGAGCTGAGGCTCCCCGGACCTGCTATAGCAGCTGGCTTATGTGACCTTTTCAGAGGATTGCGACACCAACGTTTGACGGCTTTTGGTAGGTGCATTTCTACCACCTGCGGGCATTTGCATTTCCGGTTTATTCTCTTCTGCGGTCAGCAGCGCTGATGTAGGAATCCCTTCTTCAAGGTGGACGCGGGAGAGACACCGCCATCAACGCATCCTCGACATAGGCAGTTGCGGAAGCTGGTTGGTTGGTTGGTGCAGATTGCCATGCCTGTAGTGGGCTCTTGACGTTTGACAGCCCTGAAGAGTATATTAATTAAAAAAAGGTGGTCTTCCAAAGGAGGCCAAAACCGCAGCATTAAAAACAAAATGGTGAATTTTAACAGAGTTACAGGAACTTAAAAAGGTGGAGGATGAGATACTTAAAGAGGGGATTTAGCATCAGACGTGGAAGGGAGGGGAAGTGACCCGAAGAGGAGACTCCTTTTCAGGCCCATGAAATAAAAGGTTTTAGTCAAAGAAAAAGTGATGATAGCAGCAAGTCCCAGTAAGTAGGAGAGACTGGGAGAGGAAAGAAGTTTTATTCCTTATTCAGAGAGAAAAGGAGTAGGTTTAAGCAAATAGTTTTTTCCTGCTCGGTAATTGGGAGCTGTAATTGTTGCAGTAACTGCATGAAGGTGGGAGTGCTGGATAGGGACAAGACTCGGGTAAGGATTTTAAAGGCAATGGGGATGAGGTCTTTTAAGGACATCGACTCAACTTGTTGAGCCAGGGTTTGAGGTGGGGCTAAAGATGTGGATTGAGGAAGTGGTGCCGGTTGCGTATGGGTGACTGGTTCAGGAACAGTAGCAGTGGGTGGCTATCGTTGTCTCCTCTGGCGAGGAGGTCGCTGGTCTTTGGGTGGCTGGATTATAGGTGATTTCGGCGTTTTCGGGGAGGAAGTGCTTTTCATAGTATCTATACTCCTCAGTCGTTCTGGGCAGCACCTGTTCCAGGCATGGTGAGGCCTGGACCAGTTGGGGCACTAGTTTGGTTTCCTTTCTTTCTCTATGGGCTTTTATGCACACTTCTGTGCAGTGGCAGTAGCTGCAAACACCGCAGATTTACACTCCTCCTTGTGATGGCCGTATCGCTAGCACCGGTAACATCTAAGAGGTTCTGGTGTATATTCTTCAATGGGGAATATCCCCCAGACTCCAAGATCCAGTGAGGAGGGCACTGGACTGATGAAGGTGGCAATAAGTCTTCTTACAGGGACATCGTC
>NC_090753.1:8766468-8773968 GCF_036898095.1 Palaemon carinicauda
GTTGTACCACTCTCTCTAGTTCCAGCTTTTCTTGAATTAGCCCACTCTCATGTGAACCACTTTGGAGTCAACAAGACTTACTCTACCTTAGCTGACGACTTCTTCTGGCCTGGGATGAAGAAGGACATTCAACAATTTATTAAAGCATGTCATCATTGCCAGACTACAGGCAAACCCAATGGGAGACTTCCACCAGCTCCTCTTCAGCCCATATCCGTACAAAAGTTTCCCTTTGAGAGGATTATCATAGATTGTTTTGGCCCAATGCCTAGGACTAAGCAAGGTAATGAGTATTTACTTACTGTTCTTTGCCCAACAACAAGATATCCCATAACAGTGCCAATAAAGAATATAAATGCTAAAACTATAATTGGTCAACTTGTCAAAGTTTTCACAACTTATGGATTTCCAAAGACATTGCAATGTGATAGAGGCACAAACTTCACTAGTAAGCTTTTTCAACAAGCTATGAGAGAATTAGATATTCATAACATATATGCTTCTGCTTATCATCTCCAAAGTAACGGTGCTCTAGAAAGGGTTAACCAACCTAATAAAAAACTACTTCGGAAGTACATGCTGGAAACTTCAGAGCAGTGGGATAAAGACATTGATCTTCTGATGTATATTATACGAAGTGTACCACAAGAGTCCACTGGAGTGTCCCCTTTCGAATTAATGTTCAGAAGAAAGCCCCAAACCACTCTCAGTATGGTGAAGGAAAATCTAATTCACAACAAGGAAGAAGAGATTACAAACATTTTGTCATATCTACAGGAGCTAAAAAATAAGATTGTACCACTTCATGTATTTGCTAATGCTAATCTTTTGCATTCCCAGGAGAAGATGTCCAGCCTATATGATAAAAAGGCAAAGCTTCGTGTGTTTCAGCCAGGAGATGAGGTTCTTGTCTATCATCCCATACCCGGTTCCCCCTTACGTGAAAAATTTATGGGACCTCACAAAGTTCTTCAATGAATTTCCAAGGTAAACTATGCTCTCTCTACTCCTGATCGTAGACGATCAAAGCAACTAGTGCATGTGAATTTGTTGAAGGCATAACAAGCACCTACTCAAATGGTAAGTCATCTCTCAATTTTTCTGAGGCGAAAATACTACCACTAGAGGAAACTTCCTCAGAATTGCTCCTAGATCTCCCTGAAGATGATCAACTAATTAACTGGAAAGACAAGACCAACAGTCAGATTTTAAAATCCTTGCCCAGTTATTCTACAGGAATACCATCTCCTCAGAAAAAATTATTATCACAATTGCTCTCCAGGTTTCATGATATATGTTCTGACAAATTGCAGAGAAGTCAAACCATTCAACATGACATCGTCATTGAGTCAGGTGTTACTCCCATACGCCAAACGTACTACCGTATGGTAGGGAAGAAGTTGGACTCGTTGAAACAAGAGTATTCATTAGAGAATGACCTTGTAGAACCAAGCACTTCACCATGGGCTTCACCCTGTCTCCTAGTACCTAAACCTAATAATCAACTAAGACTCTGTACTGATTAGGTAGTAGGTTGGCCAGGGCACCAGCTGCCCGTTGAGATACTACCACTAGAGAGGTGTTGGATCCTTTGACTGGCCAGACAGTAATGCATTGGATCCCTCTCTCTGGTCACGGCTTATTTTTTCTTTGCCTACACTTACACAGAATAGTTTGGCCTATTCTTTACATATTCTCGTCTTTCCTCATACACCTGACAACAATGAGATACTTAACACTTCTTCACCCAAGGGGTTAATTACTGTACTGCAATTTGTTCAGTGTACTTTCCTCTTGGTAAGGGTAGAAGAGACTCTTTAGCTGTGGTAAGCAGCTCTTCTAGGAGAAGGACACTCCAATATTAAACCACTGTTCTCTAGTCTTGGGTAGTGCCATAGCCTCTGTACCATGGTCTTCCACTGTCTTGGGTTGGAGTTCTCTTGCTTGAGGGTACACTCAGGCACACTATTCTATCTTATTTTTTTTTCTTCCTCTTGTTTTTTTGAAATGGTGTGTTGGGCAGGCTTAATAGAAGGGCCATGGATGCCTGGTGGTTTATCAAGAGGTTGTCTTTTCCTTTTTCTGATTCTTTTTCTTCTCAAAACCATCCTTACTGTCCTCCCTTCAGTTGAAGTGGCTATTCTGGAGGGTATTTAGCCTTGCATGGTGTATCGGCTCCTCCATGTTGACCAGTTTTTCCGACTTTTTACTATAGTCTATGGGTATCATCAATCACTTTGTTTATAATTCTGTACGTATTGTTTTTGTTATAATTCTTGTTAATCTAGTTTTTAAGTATGATGTCTCTTTTTTATTTCTATTAATTCTTATGCTGTCTGGAGACATTGAGCGAAATCCTGGACCAGTACGTCCTAGATTTCGTCAATGTCGTCTTCTGTATTGCAATATTCGTGGTCTTCATGCAAATATCCAAGACCTTACAGTTGCGTCCAGACAGTATGATATTCTTTTGTGCTCAGAAACTTTGGTTTCTAATATGAGGCATTCATCTGAGCTCCTTATAACTGGTTTCAAGAAGCCAATAATGTTGAAACGTGATGCCATCCCTAGGGCCAGGGGAATGGCGGTGTATATTAGGACCGAGTACCCTGCTTCTCATAAGTCCTGCTATCAATGTGGATGTCATGAGATTCAGGTAATAAAAGTTTGTGGCAGGCATAACAACTTTTATTTATGTTCGATCTACCGGAATCCAGACATGGATGATTCTATCTTCGATTGTCTTCTTACCATTATGGCTAAGATACAAGAAGATGATAGAAAGGCTTCTTTTGTCTTTGTTGGTGATTTTAATGCTCACCATAGGGAGTGGTTAAGTTCTATCTCTCCTACCGATCGCCATGGCTTAAGAGCTTTAGACTTTGCCTCTGAATCAGGCTGTGAGCAAATCATAAATGAAGCTACTCACAGGTCTGGTAATTGCTTGGACCTTGTATACACTGACTCCCCTGGCGTTATAACTGGTAAGGTTGGTTCTCCAGTCGGGACATCTGATCATGCCTTGATTTCATTATTAGTGAAGACTGAGCAGCCTGTCCCTGATATATCATATTCTTGTAAAATTTATATGAAATCCCAAGCAGACTGGAATGGGATTTTACATGATCTTTTGTGCTTGAATTGGTCACAATTATATAATAGTGTAGATCCTGTTGTCCCTTTGAATGAGAATCTAGTCAACATAATTGATAGGCGTATCCCTTCTCGTGTGCTAAGGTACCGAGTGAAGGACAAACCGTGGTTCAATAATGATTGTAGACGTGCTTTTTTGGAGAAGCAGGAGGCCTATCAACTTTGGAAGGGTAACAGATCAGATTTGACCTGGAACAACTATACTCAGCTTCGAGCTTTTGCTCAGAGAGTTTATGCCTCAACTGAAAAGGAGTACAATTTAACCATAAAAGAAACACTTTCTGGTACAACTCAGGAACATAAATGGTGGTCTACCCTTAAATCTGCACTCTTTGGTGTAGATGCAACAGTTCCTCCTTTACTTAAACCAGATGGCTCAGTCACTCACTGTCCAAAGGAAAAGGCAACCCTTTTGGCTGATGTTTTTGACAGTAAACAGAGTAATGAAAAACTTGAACTTCCTCACTCCTGTTTTCCTGAGGCTAAACTAACTAGTTTAGCTTTTCGATCTCGTGAGATTAAAGCTCTGTTGATGGACCTTGATGCTTATGGAGGTGTAGACCCAAATGGTATTTTTCCTTTGTTTTTTATAAAGACAGCAGATTTCTTAGCTCCAAAGTTATCTGTTATTTTGCGCAAGTTAGCAAGAAGAGGAGCTTTTAGCACTAGTTGGAGAATTGGTAATGTTACTCCTCTATGTAAATGTGTTTGTGGTAGCTCAAGTCCCACTGATTACCGCCCAATTTCCATAACTCCCATATTATCTAAAATTTTTGAACGTCTTCTGGCAAAACGTCTTAATAGGTTTGCTGAAGGTAATCATCTACTCCCTAGTTTGCAATTTGGTTTTCGTAAAGGCCTTGGAGCATGTGATGCCCTTCTTACAATCTCCAATGCTGTACAGAAATCCCTTGATTGTGGTCGGGAAGTTCGTATGATTGGCGTTGATTTTAGTGCTGCCTTTGACCGTGTTAATCATGAGGCCCTTGTTTTCAAACTGAAACAGTTGGGAGTGGGTGGGTCGTTTCTTAGCATTATTATTGATTTTTTAAGTAATAGATCTCAAAGAGTTGTTGTTGATGGGCACCATAGTGATTATAGGAATGTGATTTCTGGTGTTCCACAGGGTAGTGTTCTTGGCCCATTACTTTTCATACTATATACACATGACATGTGGTTTGGCCTAGAAAACAAGCTTGTTGCATATGCAGATGATGCTACTCTCTTTGCATCAATTCCATCCCCTGAATGTAGATCTAGGGTTGGTGAATCCCTTAATAGAGATTTAGCTAGAATTAGTGCATGGTGCAAATTATGGGGTATGAAGTTGAATCCTAACAAAACTCAAAGTATGATTGTAAGTAGGTCAAGGACGGTGGTTCCTCAACATCCGGATCTCAGTATTGATAATGTTTCTTTAAATATGTATGACTCTTTCAAAATTTTAGGTGTGATTCTCGACAGTAAATTTACTTTTGAGAAACATATAAGGTCTGTGTCTTCTTCAATTTCACAAAAAATAGGCTTATTGAGAAAGTCTTTCAAGATTTTCGGTGATCAATCTATTCTGAAGAAGTGTTTTAATTCCTTCATTCTACCTTGTTTTGAGTATTGTTCTCCTGTCTGGTCTTCAGCTGCTGATTCTCATCTTAATTTGTTGGACAGAAACTTACGGTCTATTAAATTTCTTATTCCTGATCTAGATATTAATCTCTGGCACCGTCGTTCAATTAGTTCATTATGTATGTTGCATAAGATTTTTCACAACTCTGACCATCCTTTACATTCAGATCTCCCTGGACAATTCTATCCTGTTCGTAATACTAGGCAGGCAGTTAATTCTAATAGCCAGGCCTTCTCCATCACGAGGCTCAATACTATGCAGTACTCTAGAAGTTTTATTCCAGCTGTGACCAAGTTGTGGAATGATCTTCCTAATCGGGTGGTTGAATCAGTAGAACTTCAAAAGTTCAAAGTTGGAGCAAATGCTTTTTTGTTGACCAGGCAGACATAGTCTTTTTATAGTTTATTTATGACATATTTGTTTTTGATGTTGTTGATAGTTTATTATATGACATGTCTGTTTTGACGTTGTTTCTTATTTTAGAATGATTTATTGTTAATTTGTTCTCTTCATTTATTTATTTCCTTATTTCCTTTCCTCACTGAGCTATTTTTCCCTGTTGGAGCCCCTGGGCTTATAGCATCTTGCTTTTCCAACTAGGGTTGTAGCTTGGATAGTAATAATAATAATAATAATAATATCAGTAGTTAAATAAGGTAAATATACAAGATTGATTCCCATTGCCTAGAATCAATGATATCCTTGATAGCATTGGTAATGAGAAAATTCTTACACGGATAGACTTAATGAAAGGCTATTACCAAGTACCTCTAACTTAATCTGCTAAAGAAATCTAATCATTTATAACTCCATTTGGGTTATTCTCTTACAAGGTCATGCCATTTGGTTTAAGTAATGCTTCCGCCACCTTTCAAAGGATGATGTCAGAGGTAATAAGAGATATGAAAGACACTTACGTATATATGGATGACTTGATGGTAGGTAGTGACGACTGGGACGAACACCTACAGACCCTCGAAGAACTCTTCCATTGCTTCAGATCTTCAAGGTTAACAGTTAATTTGGCCAAGAGTGCTTTTGGGAGAGCTAAGGTAACTTATCTAAGGCATACCATTGGAGGTGGAACTATAATGCCCAAAGACGCCAACATTGCCAGTATACTTCATTATCCAATTCCAACAAACAAGACAGAGTTAAAATCATTTCTAGGGATGACTTCCTACTACTCTCGCTTTATTAAGAACTTACTCTGAAGTCACTGCTTCTTTATATAATTTAACATCTCCAAAGATCTCTTTTTATTGGGAAGAAAAGCATCAACAGCTCTTTAATAACCTCAAAAGAGTATTTATATCTAAACCCATTCTTAAATCCCCAAACTCCAATCAAGATTTTTTACTCCAAGTACATGCAAGCACTTTGGGATACGGTACAGTACTACTACAGATGTCATCAGCTTGCTAGTCTGGAGATGAGCCGCAACTGGACTACTTGTTTCCAGTATCTTATTTCTCAGGCTCATTCAAAGGTTCACAAATTGGATGGGCAACCATAAGAAAGGTACTTTTTGCCACCATAGCTGCTCTTCGTCACTTTGCTCCATATTTAGAATGCAACCACAAGGTCATCGTCTATACAGATCATCGACCTTTAACCTTCTTGGATAGATCAGGACTACTGAACGACAAATTGTCACGCTGGTCGTACTATCTAACAAGATATAATCTTGAGCTCCAAACGATTCCAGGACATCAAAACAAAATTTCCGACGCATTATCCAGATTTCCTGCTTTCTCTCATCCCAGCCATCCTAAGAAGGATGCTCTTTGGGGGGAGGATCTATGATGGAACGTCCCAATTATAAGAAAAACAAACTCTGTAAAAAATTATTTGTGTAACTATTAAATCATCGTGTGTTTAATGCTCAACGCTATCTATTATCAGTTATGTTAACTATTCTACATTATCCTTGGTTTCTTTTCCTTAACTTAGTCATACAGATATTTGCATTCCTTAGCCTTCGTTACACTTGTCATTTTTATTTTTATTTAGAGAACTATTCAGTGAAGTGTTGAAAACATCTTTTTCTTTTACTTATCATAATTAGGTTTTTGTAAAATTAAGTGTGAAAGTAATTATATTGTAATTTATGTTTG
The DNA here is from genome assembly GCF_036898095.1 of Palaemon carinicauda. Classification (NCBI taxonomy): domain Eukaryota; kingdom Metazoa; phylum Arthropoda; class Malacostraca; order Decapoda; family Palaemonidae; genus Palaemon; species Palaemon carinicauda. The sequence continues at coordinate 8,773,363 of NC_090753.1, forward strand.
TTTATTTAAGTATTAAATTAACAATTGTCTTTAGTGTTTAATTAAGATCCTGCTGGATTGGAGAGGTAATTGAAAGTGGTTTAAATAGAGGTGGTTTAAAATGGAGGTGAAAGTAAACAATAAGTGAAGCAGACAAAAAGAATATTTTTGTTGTTGGTGATATTTTAAATTTATCCGGGATAACTAAGTGATTACAAACCAGCAACATCCCCACACATAGCCACAAGGTAAGATTCACTCATGTCCCGTCATAATCTCTCTCTCTCTCTCTCTCTCTCTCTCTCTCTCTCTCTCTCTCTCTCTCTCTCTCTCTCTCTCTCTCTCTCTATATATATATATATATATATATATATATATATATATATATATATATATATATATTCAAATATGCATATGTATAGTTATAAAAATAATATTTCTTATAAGTAGTAATATAAAATGCTATTTCATATCCCCAATGCAGTCAATGAACTCAAGGGACATGCACTAAGCTATAATATTTTTTTATCTTTATAATTCAATAAAAAAAAGTCATTCCAATCCTCACCCCAATCATGTTTCTCAAATATACATAGATGTCAGAGCAATATTCTAATTACCCTCTAC
>NC_090753.1:8778968-8798968 GCF_036898095.1 Palaemon carinicauda
AATTAATTTTCCAATTCATATATTGTTTCAAGTGGATTTTTGTTTTGCAAGATAACTTCATTCTGATTTCGGGGGTTTTCCTTTCACACAACTGACAGGGTATGCCTCTAACATCACAATTGGTTGTGCCAGCCTTATTTTTGCTATCTAGATCAGTTTTAAACACCTATGGCTTAGCCAGCTACTTCTAACCCTGGCCGGGAAAGCATCTAGAACTGCTGACAAAACCATGCTCTGTCCCCAGTAACCGTTCATTTTATATGTACTAGGGCTTAGCCAGCCTATGTAAACTCTCACCAGCCCACCCTCTATCACTACTGGTCAAACCCAAATCTGTCACCACTAACTGGGCTTGTGTTTCTCACCTAGAGCTTAGCTAATCCCTCAACAATTACTGGGCAAGCTTCCATCATCACTGACCAAACCAGTCCCTGTGCCAGTGTTTCTTACCTATGGCTTACCTATGGCTTAACCATGCCAATATATATCCCCATTGGCAAAACCAGGCTCTGGGCCAGTGTTTCTCACATAGGGTTTAGCCAGCTTCTTCAAAGTCTGGTAAGGTCAGCCTCTATCACCATTGGCCAAACCAGGCTCTGTCAGCACTAACTGGGCCAGGTCCTCTCACCTAGGGCTTAGATATTCGCTTCGAAAAATAACCACGACAGCCACTATTACCAGTGTTTGTTACCACTGATCGGGTTAGCCTCTTTTAACTCTAATCGAGCCAGTAATTATCATCATTAACCAGCTAGCCACCACATTGGTGACTGGAACATAATTTCTTACGGACATACCAATATTCTCAATTAAAACTAAAATTAAAGGAAATTTACAAATAAATATAAAAGGAAGTTTAGAAGGAAAAGAGAAAAATCTACGAAGCAACCCTCACTCTGCCGCATACTTTACCCACCTTTTGTTAAGGAAGCAGTCCAAATGATGAAAAAGAAATGGCTTTTAGATTACCTTCCTTTAATGAGGAAAGTACAGACAGTATATCGAAGGAAGTTTAAATAAGTTTAGTAAAAAATGCAAAAAAAGTTGAAGAGTTCAAGTTGAGTTCCCTGAGTGGCTGTACTCAATTAGACACGTTTTCCACTTCCTGGATCATGGAGTCATGGATCATGACTTCTGTTTTATTCTCTCTCTCTCTCTCTCTCTCTCTCTCTCTCTCTCTCTCTCTCTCTCTCTCTCTCTCACATTCATATCCTTATTCTTTATTGTAATAAGAAATATCCTGTCATGTTAAGGAAAAACATATAGAACTAGCTTGTATAATGAGAAACGGCTTAGGATTAGAGTAATTTGAAAATCCCTGAAAAGAAAGGATTAGAATACCTAAGAAAACCTTTAATAATGATAAAGTTTTTAATCTAATAGACGTTGCAATATGTTGAACTGGTTATGGAATGAATAAGCTATAAAAAAAAGATAAAATATTAACGTTCATTAAAATGTGAGGCATTGTGGTTATAATGATTAAAGAAGTGATCTTGACGTTTTTCTTAAATGTGACTCAAGCGGAATTGTGTAACGGATAACGCAATTCCAGAATTCTTAAAAAATACATTGATCGTTGGACATTTTTTTTTCACCATCGGTTTCTAAAAAAGGCTGAAGCCTAAGATAACTCGCTTTTACAAAAACACATTTTCTCTAACCCTGGTACTCAAATATAGATATAATTGAGGTAATAATGAATATATTTCCATTCCTTCAGTTTCCTTATTGAGCTCTCGCCTTGGTAGCATTTGCCACGTGCCATTGCTGGCTAGTTCTTTAGACTGTCTCATGTATTGTTCGGGCAATCGGTTTGTTGCGCCAGTGTTCTGTTCTGTTTGTCATTCTCCCTCCTCTGTATATTTCTGGTTCTTCGTCTATTCTTATCAGTACTTCTTTCCATGCACTCTTGAGCCACTTGCCTTCAGTGGTTTTCAGATATCACCCCAGTGTTCTATTCTCGATGTTGACTCAGTTCTCTGTATTTAGCAGTCCTCTCCCTCCTTCCTTTTGTGATATGGATAGTCTGTCAGTATTTGACCTTGGGTGTAGTTCATTTGTATTGTCATATGTTTCCTAGTGATCTGGTCTATGCTGCAAAGAAATTATAATTATTATTATTATTATTATTATTATTATCATTATTATTATTATTATTATTATTATTATTATCAGCATCATCATCACCATCACCATTATTATTAAAATTATTATTATTATTATTATTATTATTATTATTATTATTATTATTATTGAAAAGTTATGTTATAACTTAGTTTGAAAAGCAATATGCTATCAGCTGAAGGGCTCAGACTAGGAAAAATAGCCCAGCGAGGAAATAAAACATGAAGGACAAAAGAAAAATAGGAAAAAAAAACTCTCGAGGAGAGTAACGACATTAAATTAAATCCCTCAAATATAAGCTATTGAAAAAGAAAAATACACGAGGAAAAGATATGATAGAAAAGCATACCCGATTCCCCCCCCCCCCCCAGCAAGAGGACTTTATTCCATGAAAGTGGGAGGCCATGGTACAAAAGCTATGGAACTTCCCAAAGACCAGAGAACAATTGTTATATTTTGGAGTATACTTGTCACAGAGGAGCTGCTCACCCGTACTAGGAGGAAAGTAGCCATCGAGCAAATTATATTGCAGTAGTTAACCCTTGAGCGAAGAAGAATTATTTGATAATATCAGTGTTGTCAGATGCATGAGGACAGAGGAGAATGTTGTAAGATTTGGCCAGACTATTTTTTGTATGTGTAGGCAAACCCAAAATAAGACTTAACCGGAGAAACGGATCTAATGTAGTACTGTCTAGCCACTCAAAGAATGCATATCTCTACAGCGGTAGTATCTCAACAGAGTTCTGGTGCTCTGGTTAACCTACAATCTACAATTATTTTCCTAGACAGCTTTTTATCGGCACCTACCTATTGGAGTCTTTTCTCAATAATTTTTCTAGTCAGAGTTTTATCAGAATCTGACTAATGAAGTCTTTTCTCAATCATTTTCCGAGTCAAAACTTTACCAGAAACTGGCTAATGGACTGTTTTGTAAATCATTTTCTTACTCATAGTTAATCAGAAACAGGGAATTCAAGTCTTTTCTCGATTGTTTCTAAGTCAGAAAGTTATTATCAATTGACAAATGAAATCGTATCCCAATTATTTTCCTAGTCATTATATTATCAGATACTGACTAATGGTATTTTTCTCAATTATTTTCCTTTTCTAAGTTTTATCAAAAGGTGGCAAATGTTTTTTTTTTTTTTTTTTTTTTTTTTTTTTCCTCCTAGTCTGAATTATATAAAAAAAACTGACTAAAAAAGTCTTTTCTTTATAATTTTCTTAAATAGAATTTTAATAAATACTGAACAATGAAGTATTTTTCTCAATTGTTTTCCTAAGAGTATTATCAGAAACTGACAAATTAAATATTTTCTTAATTATGTTCTTATTCAGAATTTTATGAGAAACTAACTAAAGAATTCTTTTCATAATTATTTTCCTATTCATAATATTATCAGATAATCAATAATGAAGTATATTCTCGTTAATTTTCCTCATATATATTCATAGTTTTATCAGGAACTAAAAAATTAGGTCTTTTCTCATTTATGTTCCTAATAAAATTTTTAGGAGGAATTGACAAATGAAGTCTTTTTCAACTATTTTCCTATTCAGAATTTTATCGGAAACTGACTAATGAAGTCTTTTCTCAGTTATTTTACTAGTCATGGTTGTATAAAAAATCTAATTATTGTAGTATTTTATCAATTATTTCCCTTGTCAAAATTTTATCAGACATTAGAAAATTATTTCTTTTTTCAATCATTTTCCTAGTCAGAATTTTAACATGAGCTTAATAACGAATTATTTTCACAATTATTTTCCTGGGGAGAACTTGACTAATGAAGTCTTTTTTTCCATTATTTTCTTAGTAAAAACTTGTCAGAATCTGACTAATGAAGTCCTATCTCATGTATTTTCCTAGTCAGTATTTTACCAGCAACTGACAAATGAAGCCTACTCTCAATTATTTTCCAAGTCAAAGTTTTATCCGACTCTAACTAAGTCTTTTCTTAATCAATTTCCTAGTCACATTTTTTTTTTCAGTCTGACTGATGAGGTCTATTCTCAGGTAATTTTGTAGTCAAGGCTTTATCAGTAATTTACTAATGTAGTCTCTCCTCAATTACTTCCCAAGTCTGAAATTTTCTAGAAACGGATAGTGAATTCTTTTATCAACTATTTTCCTAATCAGAATTTTGTCATAAACTGACTACCGAATTACCTTCGCATTTATTTTCATAATCAGAATTTTATCTGAAACTGATTAATTAGATTTTTTCTCAATTATTTGCCTAGTCTGATTTTTATCAAAAACTGACTTATGAAGTCTTTTCTCAATTATTTATGAAGGGTTTTCTTAGTTATTTTCCTAAACAACATTTGATCAGAAACAGACCAAGGAATTATTATCTCATTCATTTTCCTAGTCTGAATTTTATCAGCAACTGACTAGTTAATTTTTATCACAATTATTTTCCTAGTGAGAAATTTATCAGCAATTAACTAATGAAGTCTTTTCTCAATTATTTTCCTCGTCGGAGTTTATTCAGTAACTGACTAATGAAAATCTCTTTAATCATATCACTAGAAAGTCTTATATCATTAACTGACTATTGAAGCTCTTTTTCTCTTTTTTTTTTTTCAAAGACAGATTTTTATCTGCTACAGACTAATGAAGCATATTATTATTATTATTATTATTATTATTATTATTATTATTATTATTATTATTATTATTATTATTATTATCATTATCATTATTATTATTATTATTATTATTATTATTATTATTATTATTATTATTATTATTATTATTATTATTATTATTATTATCGTAATCTAGGTTATAAATTTAGTTGGAAAAGAAAATGCTTTAAGCCGAAGGTCTCCAGCAGAGAAAAATAGGCCAGTGAGTATGGGAAATAGGGAAATTAATAAACTACAAGTGAAGGATAAAAATTAAAACTCAAAATTTTCTAGCACTAAATAAACATCAGATAAGATCCTTCATATATAAAATAATATAAAAAAAATGAAAGGTATAGAGAAAGAAAAAGAGAATTCTTCTCTATGAGAATGGAAGGCCATAGTACAAGGGCTATGGAACTTCCCAAAGACCAGTGAACAATTGTTAGAATGGGGAGTTTACTTCTCCTAGAGTAGCTGCTCACCATAGCTAAAGAGTCTCTACTACCCCCACCTCGAGGAAAGTAGCCACCGAACATTCACACTGCAGTAATTAACCCCTTGGTTAAAGAAGAATTGTTTGGTAATTTCAGTGTTGTCAAGAGTACAGAGGAGATTGTGGTAAGAATATGCCCCACTATTTGGTGTATATGTACGCAAAGTCAAAATGAGGGATCGAACTTTGTACTGGGTGGCCAGTCAAATTACCCATATCTCTCCATCGGGAGTTTCTCGATGGATGGCTGGTGCTCTGTCCAGCCTACTACCTACAATTATTCTTCTAGACACCCTTATCAGCAACTGCACAATGAACTCTTTTCTCTATAATATTCCTAGTCAGAATTTTACTGAAATTGACGAATGAAGTCTTTTCTCAATTATTTTCCTAGTAAGGATTTTATCAAGAACTGAGTAATGAAGGTGTTTTACAATTTTTTTTTCTAGTTAGGATTTTATAAAAAAAATCACTAATGAAGGCTTTTCTCAATTATTTTCATAGTCAGGATTTTGCGAGAAACAGATTAATGAATTTTTCTTTCTCAATTCTTTTCATATTCAGGGTGTTTTTTTTTTTCAAAAATTTATTAATAAAATCTTTTCTCAATTATTTACGTTGTTTGAGCTTTATCAGAAAATGACTAATGAGGTCTTCACCCGATTACATTCCTGGTCAAAATTTGAGCAGAAACTGACTTATGAATTATTTTTTCAAATATTTTCCTAGTCAGGGTTTTATCAGATACTGACTAATGAAATCTTTATTTGTTTATATTACTAGAGAACCTTTGATAAGAAACTGACTGATGAATTTCTTTTCTTAATTTTTCTCCTTGGTAGCTGTTTATCAGAGGCTGACTAATGAATTCTTTTCTCAATAATTTTCCTGGTCGGATTTTTTCAGAAACTGACCATAGAATTCTTCTCGATTATTTTCCAAGTCGGAATTTTCATAAGAAACTAACTAATGAAGTCTTATTTTCAATTACTTACTTAGATTTATATCAGAAACTGCTTAATAAGGTCTTTTTCTAAATTATATTACTAGAAAGCCTTTTATAAGTAACTGACTATTGAAGCTTTTTTCTCACCTTTTTTTTTACACTTTTATCTACTACTGACTGTTGAGTCTTTTTATTATTATTATTATTATTATTATTATTATTATTATTATTATTATTATTATTATTATTATTATTATTATTATTATTGTTAATATGGGTTATGTTGAAACGTTTACTGCAAAAGCAAGATGCTATACTCTGAAGGGCTCCAACAGGGAAAAATATGTCTGTGAAGAAAAGAATCAAGGAAAATATAAACTACAAAAATAGGATAAGAAATCCGACAAAAATAAAGAACAGTAACAACATTGAATTAGATCCTTCACATATAAATAAAAAAAAAGAAACCTAGATGAAGAGAAATAAAATAGAAAAGCTTAACCGATTGTACCTCCAGGAAGAATACTCTAATCCGTGACAGTTATAGGTAATGGTACAATACTAAACTTCCACCGACCAGAAAACAATCATTAGATTTTGTATTGTTTTCTCCTAGAGTTGCTGCTTACCATAGTCTTTTCTACCGTTACCCAGAGGAAAGTAGCCACTGAACAGTTACAATGTTGTAGTTAACACACTGAGCGAAAAAAAAATGTTTAGTAATCTCCGTATTGTCAGGTGTATGAGGACACAGGAGAATGTGAAAGATATAGTCCAGACTAATTGGTGTACAGTATGAGTACGCAAAGACAAAATGAGCCATTATCCGAGAGAGGGATCCAATGTAGTACTGTCTTGCCAGTCGAGGGAACCAAATCTCTTCAGTGTTAGTATCTCAACTGATGGTTGATGCTTTTGCCAACCAAGTATCTACAATTATTTACCTAGACAGTCTTTTATCAGCAACGTCCTTAATTTTTTTTTTTTCAATAATTTTCTTAGTCAGAGTTCTATGAGAAACAGTCCATTGAAGTCTTTTTATAATTATTTGCCTTGACAGAATTTATGAGATTATGAGTTATGTAGGTTTTTCTCAATCATTTTAATTGACAGAGTTTAATCCGAAACAGACTAATGAAGTATTTTTTTAAATTGTTTCCTAGTCCGAATTTTATCAGAAACTGACTTGAATTATTTTCCTTGTTAGAAATTCATCACACACTGAATAAGGATTTTTTTTTCTCAATTAGTTTCCTATTCAGAGTTTTATCAGAAACTGACTAATGAAGTCTTTTCTCATTATCTTTTTACGTAGGATTTTACGATAAATTTACTAATGAAGTCTTTTCTCAATTATTTTTCTAGTAAGGATTTTACCAAGAACTGACTAACGAAGGCCTTTCTCAATATTTTTTTCTAATCAGGATTTTATCAAGAACTGACTAATGAAGGGTTTTTCTCAATTATTTTCATTGACAGGATTTTACGAGAAACTGGTTAATGATTTTTTTTCTTCAATTATTTTCCTAGACAGAGTTTTATCATAAACTAATTGATTAAATATTTTCTCAATTATTTTGCTTGTTGGAACTTTATCGGAGAGTGACTAATGAAGTATTTTCCCAATTGTTTTCCTAGTCAAAATTTGATCAGAAACTGGCTAAGGAATACTTTTCTCAATGATTCTTCTAGTCAGAATTCCATCAAAAACTGACTAACGAATTATTTTTGTAAATTATTTTCCTAGGTCAGAGTTTTATCAGACACTGACTAATGAAATCTTTCCTTAATTAAATTACTATAGACACTTTTATCATTAAGTTGAAAGAAAAGCTCCAGACACCAGACTAATCTTTCTTTATGGTCAACTTGAGTGAAAAAGCTTCTGACACCAGACTGATCTTACTCTGTTGTCAAATTGAATGAGAAAGCTGTATACACCAGCCGGATCTTTCTCTAGGGCCAACTTGAATCGAAAAACTGCAGACCACAGACTGATCTTTCTCTGGTCATCTTGAATGAGAAAACTGCAGACACCAGATGGATCTTTCTCCAGCGTCAACTTGAATGAAAAAGCTGCATACACCAGACTTAACTTTATCTGTGATTAACTTGAATAAGGAAGCTGAAGTTACCAAACTGATATTTTTGAATGGTCAACTTGAATGAAAAAGCTGCAGACACCAGACTGATCTTTCTCTGTTGTCAAATTGAATGAGAAAGTTGTAGACACCAGACCGATCTTTCTCTAGGGCCAACTTGAATCGAAAAACTGCAGACACCAGATGGATCTTTCTCTGGTCATCCTGAATGAGAAAACTGCAGACACCAGTTGGATCTATTTCCAGTGTCAACTTAAATGAAAAATTTGCATAGAACAGACTAATCTTATTCTGTGGTCAATTTTAATGAAAAAGCTGCAGACACCAGACTGATCTTTCTCTGGAGTAATCTCGAATGAGGAAACTGCAGAAACCAGACTGATCTTTCTCTGGAGTAATCTTGAATGAGGAAACTGTAGAAACCAGACTGATCTTTCTCTGGAGTAATCTTGAATGAGGAAACTGAAGAAACCAGACTGATCTTTCTCTTTAGTCATCTTGAATGAAAAAGCTGCAGGCACCAGATGATCTTTCTCTAGGGTCAACTTGACTGAAAAAGCTGCAGACACCAAATTGACCTTTTTCTGTGGTCATCTTGAATAAGAAAGCTCCAGACCCCAGACTGATCTTTCTTTAGGCTAAACTTCATTAAAAGAGCTACAGATACCAGACTGTTCATTCTTTGTGGTCTACATAAATTAGAAAGCTACAGACACCAAACTGCTCTTCTCTGTGGTGATCCAGGATGAGAAAGCTGCAGACATCAAACATATATCTTTTAGGGCCAAATTTAATAAAAAAAAAAATAAACTCTGTGGTTAACTTAAATGAAAATGTGTCGGACACCTGACTGATCTTTCTCAGTGGCCATTTTGAATGAGAAATCTGCAGACACCAGAGTTATCTTTCTCTTGGGTAAACTTTAATGCAACACCACCAGACACGATAGTAATCTTTCTTTGTGGTCAACTTGAATAGGAAAGCTACTGACACCTGCATGGTCTCTCTCTATAGTCAACTTAAAATTGAGAGCTGCAGACACCTGACCGATCTTTGTCTGTGATCAATTTGAATTAGAATGCTGCAGACATCAGACTAATATTTCTCTGTTGTCAACTGAAATGAAATAGCTGCAGACACCAGATTGATCTTCTATGTGGTCAACTTGAATGGGAAAGCTGTAGACATCAAACTGATCTTTCTGTGTGGTCATCTTGAATGAAAATGCTGCAGACACCAGACTGAACTTTCTCTTTGGTCATCCTGAATAAGAAAGCTATAGACACCAGACCCATCATTCTCAAGGGTCAATTTGATTGAAAAACCTGCAGACACCAGACTGCTCTTTCTCTTTGGTTAACTCGGATAAAAAAACTACAGAAACCAGACTGATATTTCTCTATGGTCAATTTGAATTAGAAAGCTGCAGATTCCATATTGTTCTTTCTCTAGGCTAAACTTCATTGAAAAAGCTCCAGACATCAGACTGATATTTATCTGTGATCAACTTGAATGAGAAGGCTGCTGATACCAGAGTGATCTTTTTTTAATATCAATTTGAATGAAAAACCTGTAGACACTAGTCTGATCTTTCTCAGTGGTCATCTTGAATTAGAAAGCTCCAGACACCAGACCTTTTACAAATAATTACCCAAAAAGTCAGCATCTATACAGGATTGAGATAATCATGTATAATAATTTTTTTGTATAACAATTTATTGATTTAAATTTGTTGCCTAAAATGGTGAATACAATTTCAACTGGTTTTTTTTTTTTTTTTTTTTTTTTTTTTTTTTTTTTTTTTTTTTTTTTTTTTTTTTTTTTCTTGGGGAGGGTGGGGGTTAAACAAATACCGTATTACTTTATAATGTATCATACGATTTACGAAAATTTTGCACGAATAAATGATTCAATGAATATGCAAAAATTCTACTTGTAGGGATTGCAGCATTTTACCCGATGAGACTACAACATTTCGGCAGCAAGGAATACTTACTTGTACATGATGTAGTGGAGGAAAGATAATATATAATAGTCTCGAGAAGATTTCTTATACGCTCAACACTGCTATAGCAGATATTCCCTTCAATCAAACATGCATGAAAAAGTGTCTGCTTCCATTGATAGTAGATATCATTATCATCACTTATATAAGATAACGAGGAGTTATTTCTGGATTTATTTTCTGTATTGTCTAATACAATATCCTTTCCCAAAACACCCTATCCTCATACTTTTAAACACAATCAAGAATCCCGTTTCTATAAAATTATGCTATAGAATACTACTCTTATATCAAGAACAGAACTTCAAGCTGCCCTAGAAGCAAAAGCCTGTGCTGGCATAAGCCTACCTCAATCTTAAAAAACATAAAGGCAATAGAAAACTGGAGAAGATAATATATATATATATATATATATATATATATATATATATATATATATATATATATATATATATATATATATATATAGAAATATATGTATATATATATATATATATATATATATATATATATATATATATATAGAAATATATATAAATATATATATATATATATATATATATATATATATATATGAATATATGTATATGTATATATATATATATATATATATATATATATATATATATATGTATATATATATATATATATATATATATATATATATATATATATATACATACATACATATATATATATATATATATATATATATATACATACATATATATATATATATATATATATATATATATATATATATATATATATATATATATATATATATATATATATATATATATATATATATACATATATATATATATATATATATATATATATATATATATATATATATACATATATATATATATACATACATATATATATATATATATATATATATATATATATATATATATATATATATATTTATATTCATATATATATATATATATATATATATATATATATATATATATATATATAATTATAAATATATATATACATATATTTTTGGGCTCAAGCCATGTCGTCCTGATGGAAGTTCCTTAAAGGCAGCTTTCTAGGGTATATTACAACTACGGCGATATTCCCAGAGAATTTACCTTAAGGTACCCAGAATTCTAACTCCTGGAGCGAGTATCCCTAAAAAAGACCTTAGGGATATCGTAAATATCAGTGGACGTATTCTTGACACGCCTCATAGCAATCTATACCCCGAATAGAGTTAACACTTCGTAGGGGTCAAATGGCAAGAAAACGAAAACGATAAGAAAGGGGGGAGCCGTTCGTAAGGCATCTCTCCTCCCCGTTTCGTAAGCGTGCCCTGCGCCGCTCGCGGCGCCATCTGTATTCCTTTATGCGTAGCTATACGACTCGGTGTTTTTCCCTGTGTTACTACCAAAATCTTGGATTTACTCGTTTATAATGCTTTCTCCAACTTCTTCTGCCTCGGATAAGTTGAGTACTATTTCTTTTATGTATAAATGTAGGCTCTTGTTTAAAATTAAAGTAATTAAAAGAGTTATCTTTGATACAAGAGCTGTTGCCTGCTGGAGGCGTCATGGACGCTGTCGCTCGCTAGAATAGGATTTATTTGTTAGCAAAAGCGACGTTCCCAGCCCCTTTGCGCTTTAATAATTAGCTGCTTAGCTTAATTAGGAATTCTGTTATGATGCGATAGTAGTGTGCCTGGCGAAAGTTTTGCCTAGGCTGACTAACACTAGTCTTCGTAGGCTAGCTGTTGGCCCTTGTACTTCCTGCATGATAATTAGTCTTCCAAGTGGGATTTTATATTGCTTAAAGCGTTAGGCAACGTTATACATATAAGCTTTTTTCGAGTACTTTCCAAGATAGTATTGGAGTGAGTTTCGGTGAATTAGGTAATCGATTCTCTTAGTGCCTAGGCTAGGTTGTCTTAGGTCATTATAATATTATCTGTTTCCCCATTTGCTCCCTTCTCTTCGGGGAAGGGGCAAACCCTTTCCCTCTGTTTAAGCCTTAGGCTTAACTCTAGTGGTTTGTTTGAATTAAATTTCAAATATATCTATGCTGGAGTAGTACTGTACCTTCCTGTTCCAACTGAATTGGTTCAGAGGGGGACAGTACAGCAGTGTATTAGTCTGAGTCCGTGTTGGTCTAGCGTGGGGCAGAGTCTCCCTTGCTGACTGACACGGGCCTAAGGGGTTTATGCTCCTTGGATCACCTTGTTGGGTTCCTGTAGTGATCCCTTCGCTCGGTGACCCCTCAGACTTGTCCTCTTTGCCGTTCTGGATTCGGGATATGTTCCCTTTCTGGAATAGCAATTCCTTCCTGGCCTTGGTTTTAGGGAGGCAGCCAGTAGTGCCGGCCTCCCTCCCGGAATTTCTTTGGCTGAGATGAGCTCTCTTAGTTGTGAATAACCCTTAACCAAGGCAAGGTTGGATAGGACCCTCTGTCCTTCCCTTCTATTTTTCCGTTTCCTTTGTGTCAGTCGTCTGCATCCGTACCTAGCCTAGGTTAGGATGGGGAACTGACGTGGTCCCCTGTCGGCCGGCAGAGTGTGCCGACCGGCAGAGACCCTTTCTTTTGAGTGCTGCCCGGTCCTTTCTTGGTCCCTCCACCGCCGCCGTCTGTAGATTCAGTAAGCAGCGGTTAGGAAGCCTGACTTAGTGTCTCCCCTTCCTCTCGGCACTCTTTCGGGTGCCGGGCACAGAGGCTCATAGCCTCTTAGCCCGGCACTCATTCTGTTGTCTTCTTATGTATTGTCCTTGCCGTCTGCCGGCCTACAGGCTGGCCGCCGGTGGGGGGGGTGTTCTCCAGTTCTCTTGCTGTCGGTCGGCGGTGGTTATATACCTTTGCCGGCCGGTCTCTTGCTCATCTGCCGGCCACTATGAGTGGCGGCCGGCAGCCGAGCGCTACCTGGTGTGGAGGCCAGCCGGCAGGGTTTGCTTACCGCTGCCGGCCGGCCTGCTACACTGCCCGGTTAGCCGGCCACTAAGAGTGATGGCCGGCAACACAGTGCTACCCGGGTGGCTGCGGACCGGCAACCACTGCCGGCCGGTTCAGGCATGAGATCTGGAGTTCTCCCCAATAGGGGTGATCTGGAGTTGTGTACTTGAGATCTACCTTTGGAAAAAAGGGGGGGGGGGGGGTACTGACCGGAAATAGCCGGCCGGCACACCACCCTCATGTACTGTATCAGTTCTTTCTTGGGTGGTGTATTCAACCAAGGGAGGCCATGATATAGTAGGTTACAACACTGTCTTTTCTAACTTACTTGTGTTACTTTGTGCAATCACTTGGTGTCGCCTTACAAGGATAAAAAAGAGAATTCTTTTCATCCCTGGCCAGAATGGTAAAATTTTACCTTAGGTGTGAGATACACCTAATTTCCTTGGGAAATATGATCTCTGGTTATTCTAGTAAAGACTAACTATGTGATTTTTGGCTGGTGGGCTTCCACAGGTGATTGTGTGGGTTTCACAAGTAGGTGTCTTTCCCTTATTCTTTGTGAATACTCATATTTACATGTGAATTGAAATTCACTTGATATTCATGGAAATTTTCTTCTTTTACAGGAGGAGCATCCGAAATGTGATAGTGTCTTCTGCAATGTCCGCAGCAAGAACTTTTGCGGACATGTCTCGTGTAGGAGGCACGCGGCTTGCGCAGCCTCCAATGATGACCATCGCTACTGGGATCCGCAGGTATATGCAGTATGTACTAACCTGCTATCAGAGGCTTTTGAATCCCCTAGGTCGGCGGAGTCAAGGGATGCAGCGAGGGAGAAGCTCCGTTTATGGGTAAGGGGTTTTCAGAAGAACACCACTGGACCTTATCTTCCTAATGAGAAGATGAGGGCATACCTTTTTCCCAAAGCTTCCACTGACGCTGTTGTTCCCCAGCCTCGGCCGGAGATCCCTCTCGTCCAGATCCCAGAGGAGGAGGATATTACGGATGCCATGCAGGACATCCAGCTGGATGACAAGATGTCTTACTTGTCCGATCGTGCTGAACAGGATCTCCTCGCAGAGGGTGAGGAGGAGGATCAAGATCCTATTGCCGTGGAGGAAGAGGTTCCCGTACCTTCAGACGTTCCGGCTCAGACCCCTGAACCTATCCCCTCTACTTCGTCCGCTCTTCCAGCAGAGCTGGGACAGGCTCTCTCTTCCATCGTTGGTATGATCCAACAGATGCAGAGGGAGAATAATCAGAAGGCCGCTACTTTGGAGCTCCAGATGCAGAAGATCACAGCATCACGTGGACCTCCAAAGAAGCTCAACGTGAAGGACCTTCCTCTGTGCTTGGATGCCAACCCGTGGAGATATGCCGAGCACATGCCGATGACGATCGGGAAGATCGTCATGTCGGAGAAACTGGGCTCAGTTCCCCTTGAGGAGGTGGAATTCTGGCCCAGTAGAGGGGCCTACCCGGCTTGTTATGTCCGTCTGAAGAAGGAGCCGGCCTCGAAGGAGGAGACGGAACCGAAGGAGGTGATCATCCTGGATCACTCCAAGGCTCAAGCTACCCTAACATCTGCATTGAAGGAGAGGGGGTTCTCAAACTCTAAAGTTGCTGCTTTGAGTAAGAAGCACCCCTCCTTTGTATCCTCCCCGGCTAGGGCCTTTCCCTTTATGCAGAAAGGGTTCGCGGCCGTCTTGAAAGCGGTTGAAGCTGGCAAACCGTGTCCATCTCTGGAGGAATGCAAACCACTGTCGTTGGCCTTGCCGCTGGATAATAAGGACTGGAAGGACGTACACCTCACTTTCTCGGTTGGGAAGTTGGACGCCGACATTGCAGGTCAGCAGTTCGGCGAAAACCTTCCCAAGTTATCGGAATTCCTCCTACGGAGGGAATTGGACACAAAGGAGCGCCTGGCAGCCTCGATGTCTCTCCAGACTAACATGGAGACAATGGCTAGCGACCCCAAGATGCCTGAGATGTTCATGGTAATGGCAAAGATCCATCTGGCCACGGTGACTAAGGACCTCTATGGCTTTGTCAAAGCGAGGAGGGCCTGTAGAGAGTTTGTTTTCGCCTCGGCCACAGTGAGGCATGAACCCAAGAGGCTCATTTCATCTAGCATCTGGGGTAAAGATCTCTTTCCCAACGAAGTGGTCAAAGAGGTGGTGGACAAGGCAGCCACTGAGAACCGTAATCTTCTCCTTAAGTGGGGCCTGTCCCTTAAGAGGAAGTCTTCCCCTGATGAGGGCCCTCAGCCGAAAGGAAAGGCGAAGAAATCGAGGTTTTCTTCCCGTCCAGCCAAGCCTTTCAGACCACAACGACAGCAGCAGCAGCAGCCAGCTTTGCCTCCGGTACCACAACTGGTAGCCCAGACCCCGACCACCTTCCAATGGGTACCCCAAGCCGTGTCATCAGCATCCCCGGCATTCAATCCAGTGTTCGAAGGGCAATCGACCATGTTTCGAGCAAAGCCCAGAGGTGCAGCCAGAGGTTCGGCGAGACGCCCCTCTAGGGGAAGAGGATTCAGAGGTGGTCGCGGCCAGGGAGGCAAGACTGCAGGGCAGTCAAAGTGAAGTGTCGCCGGTAGGTGGGAGACTACAGTATTTCCGGGATCGCTGGACCTTCGATCCCTGGGCCCACAGCCTGTTCAAAAATGGACTGGGTTTGAGTTGGTACAGTACTCCGCCCCAGTGCCCCCGTTTTGGAGGAGTACATTCAAGATCTGTTGGAGAAAAAGGTGATCCGGAGGGTAAAGTCCATCAAGTTTCAAGGGAGGCTGTTTTGTGTTCCCAAGAAAGACTCGGGGAAACTCAGAGTCATTCTGGACTTGTCACCACTCAACAAGTTCATAGTGAACCATAAGTTCAAGATGTTAACATTACAACACATAAGGGCCTTACTGCCCAAGAGGGCATATACCGTCTCCATCGATTCGTCAGACGCATATTGGCACGTTCCAATAAGTCGCCGTCTCTCCCCCTACCTAGGATTCAAGCTACAACAAAAACTTTATGCTTTCAGAGCGATGCCCTTCGGGCTAAACATAGCCCCAAGGATCTTTACGAAGCTTGCGAGTGCAGCGCTCAAACAGTTACGCCTAAAAGGGTCCAGGTAGTAGCCTACCTGGACGATTGGTTGGTGTGGGCAGCATCCAGAGCGGAATGCTTGCAGGCTTCCCTACAAGTGATCCAGTTCCTGGAATATCTAGGTTTCATGATCAACAGAAAGAAGTCTCGTCTTTCTCCAGCTCAGAGGTTCCAGTGGTTGGGAATTCACTGGGATCTAGTGTCACACCGTTTTTCCATTCCGATGTCGAAAAGGAAGGAAATAGCGGGGTCTGTCAGGAGACTTCTAGGTTCCGAGAGGATATCAAGACGCGAACAAGAGAGGGTTTTGGGCTCTCTTCAATTCGCATCAGTAACAGACCCAGTGCTAAGAGCACAGCTAAAAGATGCAGCGGGAGTCTGGAGAACCTTTGCATCGAAAGAGCGAAGGGACTTGAAGAGACCGGTCCCACTTCGGCTACGTTCTCTTCTCAGACCGTGGTCTCAAGCCAGTCGTCTAAAGAGGTCAGTACCTCTTCAACCACCCCCCCCCCCCCCCCCGTCAGTGACAATCCACACAGACGCCTCGAAGGTAGGGTGGGGGGGTCACTCCCATCGGAAAAAAGTGCAAGGGACCTGGTCCAAGCTATTTGGGACTTTTCACATAAACTTTCTAGAAGCTATGGCAGTGCTTCTTACCCTGAAGAAAGTATCCCCACGTCACTCGATCCATGTAAGGTTGGTTCTGGACAGCGAGGTGGTAGTGAAATGTCTGAATCGGCGGGGATCGAGATCTCCACCTCTCAACCAGGTAATGTTAGCCATATTTCGACAGGCGGAGAAGAAGTGGCACCTGTCAGCAGTTCACCTTCAAGGAGTCCGGAATGTGACCGCGGACGCTCTATCCAGGGTTACACCGATAGAGTCGGAATGGTCCCTAGACGCAGGATCATTCTCCTTCATCTTGAGACAAGTCCCAGAACTGCAGATAGACCTCTTCGCGACGAAGGACAACAAGAAGCTGCCGAGGTATGTCCCCATACGAGGACCCCTTGGCGGAAGCAGTAGATGCGATGTCCCTCGATTGGAACAGATGGTCCAGGATCTACCTGTTTCCCCCTCACAATCTGATGTTGAGGGTCCTCAACAAACTGAGATCCTTCAAGGGAGTAGCAGCAATAGTGGCCCACAAGTGGCCGAACAGTGTATGGTTCCCTCTGGCTCTGGAACTACGACTAGAGTTTCTACCACTCCCGGACCCAGTTCTGTCCCAGCAAGTCCAGAAGTCGACTGTCTACGCTTCATTACAGAAAACCCGGACCCTGCAGCTCATGATTTTCTCTCCCTAGCGGTGAAGAAACGGTTCGGAATCTCGAAAGATACCATCGACTTCCTGGAAGAATATAAGTGTAAGTCTACTAGAAGGCAGTACGAATCAGCATGGAAGAAATGGGTAGCCTTTGTCAAAGACAAGAATCCGCACGAGATCTCTACGGAGTTCTGCCTATCCTTCATCCACCTCCACGGACAGGGGCTGGCGGCTAACACGATTTCTACATGTAAGTCAGCTCTGACAAGACCCATTCTATATGCCTTCCAGGTAGACCTCGCTAACGAGATGTTTAATAAGATCCCGAAGGCCTGTGCTAGGCTTAGACCTTCAGCTCCTCCAAAGCCTATTTCGTGGTCGTTAGACAAAGTCCTTCCTTTTGCCTCATTACTGGATAATGAGGAGTGCGCCTTGAAGGACCTGACTCAAAAAGTGATCTTCCTTTTTGCCCTTGCTTCTGGGGCCAGAGTTAGTGAGATTGTGGCCCTCTCGAGAGAGGAGGGCCGGGTTCAGTTCCTGGATGGGGGAGAACTGAACCTGTTTCCGGACCCTACGTTTCTCGCTAAGAACGAGTTGCCCACCAACAGGTGGGGTCCCTGGAGAATCTGCCCTCTGAAAGAAGATGCATCTCTATGTCCCGTAGAATGCCTAAAGGTCTATCTTCGTAGAACTTCAGACTTCCATGGGGGCCAACTATTCAGAGGAGAAACATCGGGCTCGAATTTCTCTTTAAATCAGCTTAGGGCGAAAATTACATATTTTATTCGCAGAGCGGATCCTGACAGTTCACCCGCAGGTCATGATCCGAGGAAAGTTGCTTCATCCTTAAACTTCTTTAACTTTATGGATTTTGAACACCTTCGTTCATACACTGGCTGGAAGTCTTCCAGGGTATTCTTTCGCCACTATGCTAAGCAAGTGGAGCAGCTAAAGAGGTCTGTGGTAGCAGTTGGTTGCGTCGTTAACCCTGCTGTTTAACTCTGCGAGGAACAGTGGAATTATTTGGGACTTTGATTCTTGGGTGAGGGTATAGTTATATGCGTTGGTATAACTAGTAGTGAAGGCTCTGGGAGCCCACAGTGACTGTTCCAGCGTTATGGTGATGGTAGCACAAGTACAGACAGGTGTGCCGAGCGTTGCTGACGCTAATGTCAGTGGATAGTAACATGGACATTAACTTTGATACCTTGGTATGCGACAAGTGACCTGATTGTTTTCTTTCAGATAACCATACATCCATGCACTACGGTACTTGTGTAAATTGTTGGTCATCCACCTATCATATGTATATATTTGTGGTAACCATGTCTATTTATTGTTACTCAATAAACTTGTTCTCGGGAACCTTGCGTCTCCTTCACCTATATTGATTTCATGTTAATTATTGAGCATTTAGACTATGTATATTAATCGGGGATATCTATAATAGCCTATTCCTTAATGCAAGCCTTGTTGCACTGGTTTATACTTTCCTTAGCATAAAGGGCTCCACCCCTCTCTGAGGACGGTGGCGGCAGCAAGTTTAATCCTACGCAGATATAACCTTTTTGTCTATTTTTACTTCGACCAGAGTGCTGGTCGGGATTTTTTCCCTTGGATGCTGTAGTTCCGTAAGGACTATGCTTTACTTCATATAGAGTGAGACCACTATATTGTACTGGCTGGCGAGTGATTCATTCATAGGTATATGTACTCTTCGTTCGTTTCTAGAGTCTAGTAGGACTCCTCCCTGTAGGGGGCAGGAAGCGCTTTCATGGCTTATGATTAGTGAAAAGATGTATAACGGTAACATCTTAGGTCTTTCAGTCGAGTTGACTAAGAAACATTCCTGAGGAGTACGGCACGTATTGAGAATCCACAGATACAGTAATGCTCTGGTATACTTCCATCAGGACGACATGGCTTGAGCCCAAAAAACGGATTTTGAGCGAAGCGAAAAATCTATTTGTGGGTAAGATGGCCATGTCGTCCTGATGGACCCGCCCTGTCCCTTTTCAAAAAAAAAAAAAAAAAAAAAAGAGAAAAGGGTTGTAGGACCCCTCCCTACATACAGTATCTGTAGCACCTCGTGTATCGCTACAAGGAATACAGATGGCGCCGCGAGCGGCGCAGGGCACGCTTACGAAACGGGGAGGAGATATGCCTTACGAACGGCTCCCCCCTTTCTTATCGTTTTCGTTTTCTTGCCATTTGACCCCTACGAAGTGTTAACTCTATTCGGGGTATAGATTGCTATGAGGCGTGTCAAGAATACGTCCACTGATATTTACGATATCCCTAAGGTCTTTTTTAGGGATACTCGTTCCAGGAGTTAGAATTCTGGGTACCTTAAAGTAAATTCTCTGGGAATATCGCCGTAGTTGT
>NC_090753.1:8803968-8806468 GCF_036898095.1 Palaemon carinicauda
GTATAAATATTGATTTACTTAGGATTTGATAATGTTTCAACATTTAGTACGAGTCCTTTTTCGCGAGCAATATGATAAGACTGACCATTTCATCCCTTTGCAGGGCCAAATGGTCAAGATTACTGGCCCCAATGAACATCGAGGATCGAACAAAGAATTTCAATTGACCAATAATCTTTCTTTGTGGGGTTTTGAAAATGAAGGGGAAATTGGAAAACAGTTTTAAAAAGAGCTTTGGGAGGTTTGGAGTAATTCGTTAACGTTTCTTTGATTTCTTAAACCCTTCCTAATAGATGGCCTTTTAGATTTCACATAGATTGCATCTATTGGAATGAAGTCCTTTATAATTTAATGAAATAGAGAGAGAGGAGAGAGAGGAGAGAGAGAGAGAGAGAGAGAGAGGAGAGAGAGAGGAGAGAGAGAAGGAGAGAGAGAGAGAGAGAGAGGAGAGAGAGAGAGAGAATATCCTGATTTTTTCAATCATTCTTATATCAATTTGTTGGAGAAAAAAAAATCCTTATTGCTAGAAATGAGGTTATCGAAGAAATATTGAACTTTTTATCACATTTTATAGACCTTTTTATGCCTTTTTGTTCATTGCATAGTAATTTTGATATATGTATTTTCCTAAATAACAGGAGCTCTCTCTCTCTCATCTCTCTCCTCTCTCTCTCTCCTCTCCTCTCTCTCTCTCTCTCTCTCTCTCCTCTCTCTCCTCTCTCTCTCTCTCTCTTTTAATGTCCATCTAACAGAAACCCCAACAAGCAAGAAAGCAACGCTCAACGTCAGCTGGAGGTAAATTTACATGGCAAAAGCAAACATGAAACCAGAATTTCTGGACCGTTACGAGGACGTTATTAAAACAGTATTCCAGATAAACGATCCTCGGCGAATCTGGCGTTCCTAACAAGACGTTCATTTATTATCATGGATTATTGTTATGTTAATCTTCTATTTAGCATTTTGGAATCTCTCTCTCCTCTCTCTCCTCTCTCTCTCGTGTTTTCAAGTCTCTCAATTTCTAATTATTTTATTTCAAATTATATATATATATATATACTATATATATATATATATATATATATATACTATATATATATATAAAACGGCATTTATTATTATTATAAATTATTATTATTTGCTAAGCTACACCCCTAATTGGAATAGTAGGATGCTATAAGCCCAAGGGCTCAAACGGGGAAAATAGCCTAGTGAGGGAAGGAAATTATGAAAACTGCAAGACAAGTTTAGGAACAATAATAATATTAAATAAATCTTTCATATATAAACTATAACTATTTGAGAAAGTCCCCAAACCTAACCACGGCCATGATTTATGTAAGTTATACTGAATATCGAGAGATTTATAACAAAATTTATTAACAAGGTACTTACACAAATTCTAGGGGGTAGCCAACATCAAGCGTATTTTTTTCATATTTCAAATAATCATTATTAATTCTCTTACAAACAGCGCAATCAGTGTCGAGGCGAAATCATTCAAAGACAATAGCATCTAACCAGCCGGGAATCGAACCCTGATCCAGGATGTTTGTATGACAGTGACTGTACCATTTAGTCATGAAATAATGTCCGTGGCTAAATGGTACGGTCACCGTCATACAAGCATCCGGGACCAGAGATCGATTCCCACCGGTCAGATACTATTTAGTAGAGGGGCGAAACCTGAAAATTGCTTTTTCAAAATAATTTTCTGTTACAAGCCGGCATCCACCATATTTTGTTAGAATATGATGTTCTGCATTCAGTAAGGGTGGATGACACTTGTGATTTTTCCAAAAAGGGCCAAAATTAACCCTTTTTAGCGAATACGCGATTTGAAAAAACGACGAAAAAGCTGAAGCCTCGTTTAGGAAACACTCTGTAACTTAACCATCTTGTATGCTATACATGATTATGATACCTCATTTTGTAGCTTATAATAACACCTTACAATGAAATAAACAAATATGAAGGATTTGGAAATTAAGGGTCCTGATAAGGTCAAAGGTCACGTGATCACGTGATTACCTATTTTGGGGGTATTCAATATTCTTGACCTCACATATCATACTTTGCCCGCATATATTTCTATAAAGATGGTTTTAATCTTAAGAGGACATCCTTAGGCAGTTTTTAAAAGTAAAAGGGTCTTTCAATTCCTTCTTACCTAAATTTTATGAGGAAATGAAATTTCGACCCTTTTTTGGAAAATCACTAAAATCGTTGAAAATCGTGTTCTGACTACTTTGTTGTGATAATAATTGCTGTTATTATATAGGCCTATATAAGAAGCTTTGTGTTAAAAATAAAGTCTTAGAGATGTAGAATAAAGGGTACATGCAGTTAAAAAAGGGGTCAAAGGTCATGTTCATCATGGATTACATAATTTCACGGTATACACCACATGTAGTGAAATTCTCCCCTAACCCTAACTCTAACTCTAACCTCAACCCCAACCCTAAACCTAATCTTGTCAGGCCTAATCCTGGTGGCCTAA
>NC_090753.1:8821468-8823968 GCF_036898095.1 Palaemon carinicauda
ATACAACGAGTGAATCATTCAATGATGGTTAACAGAAACGGTGTCCTTGTGCTGTGGGTTGCGACATACTACATTGACGTGAATGCGGGTAAAACAATGGTTGGGATGTGGAAAGATTCACACTCCTGAATCTGTGTGTCATTACACTTTTGAAATTTGTCACGAAGTACAGGCATGGACCCAGTCCTTAGCATTCTTAGTTATGCCGTGGGAAATTAACTTTGTATTCAGTAGCTGTGCATTAGATCGGCGCAAGGGATCTGAAAGGCAAGGAATTGAATTGAACACCGGTTGTCTCGTGTGATCAGATATCCGTGGTTGTGGTGTACCTTTACTGACATGACAGAGGAAGGTGCCACTGGAGTCGTCGAGGGTATAGGGAAGCTCTGAACAGCTGTTACCTTCTCAGGGAGGAGAAGAACTACTTGAGGATTGATGTGGTGCCCTAAGAATGATACTTCATTGCGGCTAAAGGTACACTTATCATGTGTGTAGATGAGGGAGGTGTTCCTCTTTGGAGGAACAGAACACAACCATGTTGTCCACATAACATACACAGAATATGAGGCCACATAAGAGGCCATCCATAAGGCATTGAGAAGATGTTATAAACTACAAATGACAGAACATAGTCAATGTCGATATCTTGCCCATGAAGGACACGAAGATCAAAGTCAACATCTTTTTGGACAAGTTCTTCAGCACCCTCAAAATCTTCATCAATGCCTCCACTCCTGATAAAGAGGACAAATCTTCAATATCGACCAAATCTGACAAGAATGCTTTTTGGACACAGACCCCCACCCTATGATGTACCAGGACGTCTACAAAGCCACCCACCGCCTACATATGACACCACTTGCTCACACCGAAACGTACAACCTCTGCAGCTGCTTATTGATACCCTCAGGCAGCAGTTATACTATTGCCACTCTAGATTTTGGGGTGCTGCTAAGAAAAGTGCAAACTGTTGTCAGTGCCCCCCCCCCCCCCCAAAAAAAAGTGCAAGTAGACCATCGGTTGTGGTTGTATCCTTCCTTGTAACTTATCTTTTCATTTTAAAACAGGTACAGGCATGCAATTTTTGGTAGACACAGATGCTTGCCGTTCTCTTCTGCCAGGCCAGTCTCCAAGACACAAAATAATCCATATAAGCCTGCCAACGTCCAGCTGGTAGCTCCCAATGGATGTGCTATCACTAATCATGGTTATGAGAACCTTAAATCATCAATTGAAGAAGCATGTACCAAATTGGGTGGTGAAGGTGGTCTTGGGTATGTCTTTTGGGTTCATGGGCACCTGATAATACACCTTCAGGATATCGAATGTCTAGAAATACTTTTATTTGTGCAAGTAGGAGCCATCTTTATTCAGGACAAAGTATAAGAGAGACAACCATGGACTTTAGACCTTTTGAAAAAGTCCCATTTCTTCCAATTCAGCAAATGTTTGTTCAGCCGTTTTGAACAATCCAGTACCATATGCCTGAATTTAGCAAACAATGCAGGCTCTGTCATCTTGATATGGTAAAAAATACCCTGCTTGGCTGGAACTGTAGGCATTTGGGAAATTTCCGGACAGAAGCGTCCGAGGTAAGATGTGCGGGGGGGGGGGGGGGGGGGGGGGTGGGGGGGGGGGGGCTTAGGCATCTGGGGGTGCTCTGAGATGGATACTGATGTCGAAGGGAGTGTCGACGAGTAATAATCTGTGTTGACTAACCTTGTGTGAGAAACATCAACCAGAAGATGGAAAGGTGAGAGGATATCTGCACCTAGGATCAGCAATGTGAAGTAAAAAATTTGAAATTTCAAGTGATCTTTGGTGCTTCCAAACGATGATGTAAGGTTCTCGTAACTGTAAATGGGGATTGGATATCCATTGAGAGGTACCAGCAGGACGTTGGCAGACTTATATAGAGTATGTTGTGTCCTGGAGAGTGGCTTTGGCAGAAGAGGATGGCAAGCATCTGTGTCTACCAAAATTCGCATGCCTGTACCTGCTTTAAAAAAGGTAAGATTAGTGTCAAGGAGGATACCGCCTGAACCGATGGCCTACTTGTACTTTTTTTACCACTGGCAACCATTTGCATTTATCTTAACAGCAGACCATAATCTAGAGTGGCAATAGCATAACTGCGGCTTAAGGGTGTCGATAAGCAGATGCAGAGGTTTTATGTTTGTGTGTGAGCAAGTTATGGCATATGTAGGCGGTGGGTGGCTTTGTGGGCGTTCTGACATATCAGGGGAAAGGGTCTGTGTCAAAAATCATTCTTGTCAGATTTCGTCGATGTTGAATAGTTGTCCTCTTTGTCAGGAGTGCAGGCATTAATAAAGGTTTTGAGGGTGCTGAAATGGCTCTCCAAAAGAGAGTTGACTTTCGTCTTCATGTCCTTCATGGGCAAAATATCGACATAGGGTATGGCAATGCGTACTGGTTCGTATAAGTGTCGTACCTGAAGGACATGAAGTATGTTCACCTTATGTATATAGCCATTAAGGGT
>NC_090753.1:8838968-8841468 GCF_036898095.1 Palaemon carinicauda
CAAGGAATACCGGCCCTTCTACCCCTAATGGAACAGCCGGAAATATATCTCAGGCTACAGTAGCTAGAGATAATCAGTGTAGTATTCAAGATGAATATCATGCAATAAAGGACAAAGTGTCTGGTATTAAAATACCACAAGACTTACTTGTTGGTACCTCAAAGTCTGGTATCAAGCGAGATGAACAGATAACAGCTAATGTTATTGCTAATAGTGCAAAATACGTGGAAACTACTATTAAATTACTGTGGAATTTAGATGAGCAGGCGTCACAAGATGACCTATTAGAGATCTTTAATATTCAGAAAGCGTACATTGATTATTTACGCCAAGAACATTCGGCATTGGTGGTGTCTGGTCAGTTTGGCGCCAAAATCCTCCCAACTGTTCAAAAATTTGTCACGGGGCACAACTAACCTAGATGACAAACAATTAGATTCATTTCTAAAAGCTGTTCAAATAACTAGTAATGATCCAAGTACTAAACCAAAATATAGAGACAACCAGACAGGGCGATTCTACAATAACTTCAACAACTACAGTGGGGGATATTACAATGGCAGAGGCCGCGATTACAACAACAACAATTACTACATGCGTAATCAGTCACAAAGTGCTTCCAATTACTCCTGGAATAAACATGAAGGCGTAAATAATAATAACACAGAATAATGTTTAATGTAATGTATGTACTTAACTGTGTTGAATAAATTAGGCCTAGTGCTAGTGTCACTGTGTTGAATAAATTAGGCCTAGTGCTAGTGTTTGCAGATCGTGTTTGGTTATTTGTCACTAGTGAAGTGAATGACCGTGTTGCACTTTGTTTTTTTCTTCTTTTTTTTCCTTTTTCTCAAATTTACTTAATCCCTTTTAAGCTTAACTGTTATAGATACTGTGTGTAATGTGTAATTTGGTAGAAAATATACAGTCTTGGGAAAAAATGGAACCCCTGAGTACATAATAGGCTGGCTAAAATATGGAGTGACTATACCATTCTTGTCAGAACCAGAACCGTGTGAATTCACGAACTATACATCTAGTGTGGAAGAAGAATGTTTTATTGACTCTAAAATAGTGAACTACCTAAATGACGGTTTCATTAGTAAGGTTTCAGAAAAACCCTTATGTGTGTCACCTATAGGATGTACTAGAAAGAAAGGAAAAGAAAAATACAGATTGATTAGTGATATGAGATTTGTCAATCAGTTTATTGAAGTACCAAAGACAAGATATGAAGACTTATCATGATTACCGAACGTTGTAAAGAATGGTGATTCTTATGGTAGTGTTGATTTGAAAGACGGTTTTCATCATATACTTATTAGACGTGACTTTAGGAAATATTTTGGGTTTAAATGGAGACACCAATATTATCTTTGGAATGGATTGAAATTTGGATGTTCTATTGCATCACATATATTTACAAAAGTTTTGAGGCCAGTTGTGAAGTATCTAAGAGAATGCAGCATCAGGTTAATACTTTATGATGATGACTTCCTGTTATGTGGTCCTAAATCCACACTACTACTAGATACTGAAGTGGTAGTAGACACACTTACTGACCTTGGTTGGAAAATCAACTTTGAAAAATCCATATTAATTCCTAAGTCTACAATAGAATATTTAGGCCTACTCTTAGAAACTCAAGATAATGGAATACCAATGCTAAAGGTACCTAGTACTAAGATTTCTAAAGTTAGGAAAGACATTAAAAGGGTGTTAACTCAAAAGTCAGTGTCTGCTTGAGTTTTGTCAAAAATCGCTGGCCAGTGCAATTTTATTTGTAAAGCAGTGTTGCCAGGCAGATTAATGCTAAAAAATGTGTACAAGTTGATCAAACAAAAAAATACATGGGAATCTCAACTAGAACTGGACTCATGTGCCAAGAAAGATCTCTTATGGTGGTATGAATCATTAGCAAAATGGAATGGGAAAGTAATATTACCCTCAGAAGTCGACGGCCAGCTGGTGACAGACGCATCCCAACTTGGTTGGGGAGGGCATTACAAAGAACAGACAACTCAGGGTTTCTGGGACCCAGAGATGTCTCACCAACACTCCAATGTAAGA
This sequence comes from Palaemon carinicauda, assembly GCF_036898095.1. Classification (NCBI taxonomy): domain Eukaryota; kingdom Metazoa; phylum Arthropoda; class Malacostraca; order Decapoda; family Palaemonidae; genus Palaemon; species Palaemon carinicauda. The sequence continues at coordinate 8,841,039 of NC_090753.1, forward strand.
GAGTTGATGGCGGTTCTTCTAAGTGTAAGAGCCTTTCTTCCCAGTCTAAAAGGAAAAATGATTCAAGTTTTATCAGACAACATCACTACAGTAGAGTACATCAATCACATGGGTGGATCAGTAGTGGAGTTGACAGAAATTGCGAAGTTAATATGGACCGAGGCTATACAAAACACTCTAACAATTATTGCTCGTCATTTGAGCGGCAAACTAAACACCCAGGCGGATATGTTATCAAGAATGTTGGACAAACACGAATGGATGTTGTCAAGACTGATGTTCCGGTTTTTGGACTCGATGTGGGGACCTCACACAATAGACAGGTTCGTATCTGCGACATCTACAAAGCTACCAATCTAGAACACAAGATTTCTCGAACCAAATGGTATGAAGTTGGATGCTCTGGCACAAAAGGATTGGAAAAGGGAGA
>NC_090753.1:8853968-8876468 GCF_036898095.1 Palaemon carinicauda
TTAAACAAGGTAGAGGAACTAATGAATTCAATGAGGGTAAAGTTGTAAGTTTCAAAAGAGAGTAATTGTGACAAGCAATTCAACAATAGGTCTGTTCAGTATGTAGAAAAATATGCGTAACCTGAAATATATAACGACACAAAGATTAGATTACGACTGCATTAATCCTTTGTTTGGGTGTATAAGGCAAGTGAATGGACTCTACAAGTATCCAAACCCAATAGAGTTTAAATATGGACTTAGGATATTGTTATTAAGTAAGGACGAGAAACTTGTCAGTAAAAATAGAAACTACTGGAGCCACAGTCAAAGATTGATAAAGATGTCAGTAGGACAAGAGAAAAAGAACATGCATTAGAAATCTGCCTCATTAGTATCCTGTTTTTTAGTTTATATTATGAGTAATCATTAATATTCTTTCATGTGATATCTTATCTAAATGTAACAATTTTGCTTTCTTGAAGCTCTACCAAAAGAGGTGATAATTCAATTAATTGTTTTTTAAAAGGTTTCATATAATGAAAATATATTTTATCCTTTTCCTTGTAATTTACAAGAAAATGACGGATGATTTAGGATACTATGTAACAAATTTAGTAGATTAACCAAGAATAAATATTGTGCTGATAATGAGGAAGGACAAGCCTCGCATCACTGGCTACCAGTGATCCTATGGATCTTATGACGTCACGGGGATTAGAGCTAATTCTGTCTGGCAGACCTGTTCTAAGTGGGTCCTGGCTGAAGCCTACCCAATGCAAACCACAACTTCCACCTCATGTAGATCCTCCACAGTCTCAGGGTGGATAGCGAAATCTGGTATCCCTGAATATATTACCTCTGACAGTGCTACCACTTTCACCTTTAAATTGTAGACATCATTAGCAAATCTCAGGGGCATCAACGTGCATCAGACAACCACCTACATCCCTGCAGCCAATCCAGTAGAATAGATGAACGTTTTCATCACATCATCAAACCATGCTGCAATGACTCCTAAAGGTTTAATCAGCTTCTCTCGGTCCTCCAGGAAATAATGATGACTCCTAAAAACCCTATAGATTTCTTGACAGCTTAGATGGTGTACGGCGGTCCGTTAGTAATCCCTGCTGAATTTATTTCCATCTGCAACCTCTTTTTACAATCTCGAGCACCCATGTCTCATCGTGGGAAAATTTACCCTCTGCCACCAGGCTAACAGTCCCCAAGCAAAGCAACGTGTACCGACAGACTTTCCCACGGCAACACACTACTGCACACCGACACTAGCAAGCCACTGCTAGCTCCCTCTTACATGGGCCTTTTCCTTGTGATCCATCGCACAGTGAAGTCTTTCTTAATTGATAATTGAGGCAACGACTACTGGGTCTCAAATAATCACCTAAAACCTGTGTATCTCCTGCAAAGATGACCCGCCTATAGTGCGACTCTTTCCCAATGTATGTATATTTTTATGGGGGAGACATGTGCTGTATGTATTTCATACTCGCTTTTACAATGTAACATTATTTCTTTTTCTATCCTTCTTTCTCCCCTGCACTGATAATAAAAACCTGTTTGCGCTTACAATCACATGTTTTATACTATTAGAATTTTTTTTTATCATTCTTGATCGTAACTGTCTGAATATAAGTTCGTTTTCTTGTTGAATAAACATCACTTGCATTCAGTTTGCCTCTGGGTTAATACCTAACAGCCACATCACAGAAGCTGAGTAATAACCATCTTAGCTAGAGTAACATTGTATGTGATAACATGCGTTATCATCGATAATTTTAGGCATGTTTGGGACAGCTATCTGTTTAGATGTAGGATTTACAGTAGTTGCTTTAGTAAGAATGTTTTCACTTTATTGTTATTATTAATCATTATTGAAAACTAAATATCATTATTATGTTAGTCTATTGGAAACTTCCCTGCCTATCAACCTGCTGGACTGGGGTTCGAAAGCCCTTCAAGTTCAAAAGTTTTTTGTACAGTCTGCAACCTCACTATCCTTTTGAGTATTGATGGGGGATTTTGGGGAGCCTATAAGTACTGCTGAACCTTAAGTAGCCATTGCCAGCCCCCCTCTGATCCTAGTATTGGTGGAGACAGGGCTTGGCCATTTATCATATGTAAATAAAGTAAGTCACTATCTCTTGCTTCTACCATTCATGTCCAAACTTTAAACCTTAAATGGGAACAAATATAACTCAATTTAGAAATTGTTTCATTGAAGGGGATAGCATTTATTATAGCAATTCTTCTTCACTAGAACTTCAAGTTATATTTCTCATGAAAACTTTAGTTCACAATACGTGTTCTAAATAACAACAAATTTAATTGATATTTCTACCACCCTATTGGTACACAAAAAGTATTAGCAGAATTATCATATGAACAAACTTGAGCTCCATAGTCATCGTGTGATTTCAATGTTTGATCACCGGCAGCATAAATTTTCCTTCCCTCCGTTATTAATATTCAATTTGTCTCTCGAGTCTGAAATGACATGTTATCATTTCATAAGTAGCAAGTTTCGTGCTGCTTGGAAAGCCATAATTCTTATATTCTTCATCTTAATTTTAATTTCACTATCTGCAGGTAAGTTAATGTAGCATGTAAAACGTCAATAGTGAAATTATGTATGTATGCATGCATATATGTATGTAGGTTCTCATATGATTAGTAAATAGACCTTGATTTACACAAAAAACCAATATGCATACATTTTATATTCTTTGTTTAAAGAGGAATGCGATTATGTTTGAATACGTAAAAGGATTTCATATAGCAGTGAGCAGATAATACATACACACACACACACTCATATATATATATATATATATATATATATATATATATATATATATATATATATATATATATATATATATATATATATATATATATATAAAATATATATATATATATAAATATATATATTTATATATATATATATATATATATATATATATGTATATATATATATAATATATATATATATATATATATATATATATATATATATATATATATATATATATAAATTTTATATATATATATATATATATATATATATATATATATATATATATATATATATATATAAATATATATATGCATATATATACACACACACACACATATATATATATATATATATATATATATATATATATATATATATATATATATATATATATATATATATATAGATAGATATATATGAATATATATATATATATATATATATATATATATATATATATATATATATATATATATATATATATATATATATATATATATATATATATATATATATATATATATATATATATATATATATATATATATATATATATATATATATATATATATATATATATATATATATATATATATATATATATATATATATATATATATATATATATATATATATATATATATATATATATATATATATATATATATATATATATATATACTTCATTTGACAGAAGATATGTTACCAATAATCTCACGTATTAACTCATATTTTTATTATCATATTGGTGTTCTTTTAACTAATTTTATGAATATGTTTCTTCTTTCTTACGAGTTATAAAAACACAATGTTTGTATTATTAATATTTTTTAGTATGAATATCAAAAGATTAGTATCAGAATGTTTTATTACTGACCAATGCATCATAATAAAATAAAAGGTTACCAACAGGAATACTATTTGACGTGTTTTAGTCTATTTGGGTTCATATGATTAAACAGATTTATTTTTCGAGCTTCAAATAGTATGAACTTACTGTACATTTTAATAAAGAGAATATATATAATCTGATTATGTAAAGTGAGCTGTATATATTTCAAATAGTAACATACATTTTATATCAAAATGATGATGTCACATATATTGCTTAGAGCCGAAAGAAAATTATTCATTATCACAGATGTATTTCAGTTTTGAAAAGATTTAATTGGACTTTCCTAAAAAGCGAAAAGGCACCGAGTTATGTTATTTATTACTGACCTCAAAAAATTTAATACTTTTTATGCAATACTTTGCCTATAGTTTATCTATTTATTATTTCCTTTCCTCACTCTGCTATGTTTTCCTTTCAAAGCCCTGATGCTTGTTGTATAATGCTTTATTTTCAAATAGGGTTTTAGTTTAGCTAATAATAATAATAATAATAATAATAATAATAATAATAATAATAATAATAATAATAATAATAATAATAATAATAATACCAATAATAAAATCACTAACACTCTTTTTTCACTGCAAAAATTAAAATTTTCTTTTGTACTTTTCTTACACTGTAAAATGAAATGGTAAATGACGACGAGATGTAACATCGGTAGAATATGTGTATGAGATGTAAGTATGGAAAATCCTTAAACTGCAGAGAGAGAATGTTTCCAGAATTTGCATATATAAAATGTAATACATATATTAATGTGCTTCTGTCGTTAACACACATTGAGTATGTTAGTTGGGATGTTACATCTTCAAGTAAGTCAATCAAGTTAACTTTAAAATGGTTTATTCTTTAAAAACAACAGTGTTAACATCTCCATCACAGGAGTATAGCTGGTTTGGTCGGATGACCATTCCATATGATGTATTGATAAGAACTGGCTAAAATATCGATATCACAGATATCGTATAGTCAGTTATCTCAGCATTTAAACAAATAATGTAAACTAAACATTAGTATAGGAAGACACCTGCATCTGGTGGCGACACAACTCTTTCTCACGGTTCGTATTTGTGTGTATTCTTCATAAAAATGTTACATTGCTGAGATATGCTAATTGTATCCTGTTATGATCTGTCTAACTACAGCACTTCTCACGCTAGCTTCGACTTCCATAATGACGTATTACGTCATGTGTTTTAAACATGTAAGATATGATTATTACATCGGCTCGGCAAGCTATCTCAATCTAAAAAAAAAAATTAGCAGCACGTCAAAATATGTTTACTAGGAGTGTGACTGGACATATGTATTATTCTTTGTTTAACTAGCCAGAAGCAAATGAGGATGAACAATAGGCATTTTAAAAAAATAATAATAATAACAGTAATGCATATGAAAGATATTACCAAAGCAAAGAAAAAATGCATGATAAATACAGATCACATATATGGTACATTGCGAGCAAATGATTATATGGTACTACCCAAAAAATACTGATATACATATGATTCGGTAACTTTGTTAAAGAATAATTGTTACCTTTGTCAGAAATATAGATTATTACAATACGGTAATTAATAAAAATATTTGTTACCTTGGTAAAGATTCAATTTTAGTGCACAAACACGAATTTCTGGTACGTACACGTACCATGGTACATACATGGTATATATATATATATATATATATATATATATATATATATATATATATATATATATATATATATATATATATATATATATATATATATATATATATATATATATATATATATATATATATATATATATATATATATATATATATATAGAGCTTATATATTTCATTAGATGCCCATAGATTCTGTTTTTTTTCTTTCAACATTCCGGCTTATATATTTTTTTAGATGCCGAAAAAAATGATTTATTTTTTAAATGTTTTTTAAAAGGTTTTTTAAAAATGCAAAGGTTTTATAGTCTCTTCAATTACATATTAATAGCGTACTAACTGCTTTTCGTACACAACATTATTCCAAGATGATTTTACTCCTTTGAGCGAATGAAGTGGCCACTTTCAAACGGCTTTCAATTGAAATAAATAAGGAGTTTTGTCTGGACATGGCAAAAGGTTCTGTTTGAGCTGCAAACTATTGTTCCTTAACCTACGCCAAACAAAGATGTTAACGGCGATAAATATCATCACCGTCACAACTGTTCCTGCTAGTAGTATGGGGTGAAGAAATTCTTTATAAGTCGGTGACGGGTGGTCCATCTCGGTCAATTTCATCAAACGTTTGTTGTATGGGAGAGGTAATGATGGAACCGATGTTGACCACGTGTAGTTCACGAGGTAGGCTCGTTCCCTGATGATGGTTTTTATCCCTTTCACCATGGAATTAGGGGATGCCCAGATACAACCATCTGCTGCAACGAAGATTTGGGAATAGGACGTGGATCCGTCCGGGCATGATACATTGTCGTATCGTATCCACGAGCCGTTGTTCAGTCTGCAATTTAACTCATTATTGTCAAAGGGATAAAGCTTATCCAGACAATTTTCACTTGTATGGGAGAGAGCACTGTCTAGCACTATACCTAACTCGCATGAATCCATTAAGTTTTTATGAAATTTAAATGAGTCAGCTGTACATATTTCCCTATCAATTGCGTCTGAACAGTGAGTTAATTGATTTAAGTCTTTAATGACCGTTTATGTTTCCTTGTCTGGGGAAATCAATACGTGTCCTGTCAAACTGGATATTACTGGATTTGAGTGATTCGTCATGAAAGTTGGAAATGGTGATATCCTGTAAGATTGCCAGGCATCGGAAGAATCAAAGGGAATTGTAATCATAATCCTGTTATTTTCAACGCTTACTGTAATTAAGCTGTAATAAAATTCTAACCTACGTGAGTCTAACAAAGGAATATAGCCTAGTTTCTCCCGTCCGTTCTCCACAATTACCTTTAAGTATTTTATTGGCAACCAATGGGGTGACAGTACACCTTTAGTTGCTAATGTGATAGATTCCACACAATCTTTTAATTTCTCAATGAAATGTGCAATTCTGTTATGTATGTGATCTATTTTTGAATCATAATACGTTAACGTTGCCAACAAATCCTGTACTTCCATAATCAGATTGATACTTCTTGAATGTTCATTTACTAAACTCATAATTTGATAGATTGAAGCTAACTGATTCCTTAGTTCTGACATAATCAATTCATCTTCATGAGTCAAGAACTCAATTTTCTTATTTTGATTACTAATCTTAAGACGACTGGAAATTCCTAAACCTAAACTTGCAATACACCCAAAGATGTTTAGTGCAGCAAAAATAAACGGGTTACGTCTCTCTTTATTTTTGTCCTACAGTCCACATCAAAAGGTCACAAGGCAAAAATTCTGTCTTGTAAGTCTTATTTTGCAAGTCATCAGATAGCATCTCTGCAACTTTTAGTGTCGATCCAAGCGAACTCTCTGTAGTCAAATTAAAATGTCTTCTATGCAACTCATCTAATGAGACAGCAAACCTCGAAATGGCGCTTTTTAAGCTAGTGACGTCATTCTCTGGGAGAAAAATTGCTTGCATTCGCACTTCTACAACTACGTTATTTAAAATCTAGACTTTTAGTTTTAGATCTCATCCCACACGAGAAAAATGTCTGAGCGAACAATATCACTCCCAACAACACAAAATTCATCTTGGAAACCTGTAACGAGAAAAATATATGCAATTACTCCTGTATTAAGAAGAAAACTTTCAACATACAAATAAAAATCTTTCCCTCACTTCTTTCCCTCTTATTTTTATTCCTTATGTGAGCCAATGGTACGATTCTCTCATCAGTGGGTTGGGATACGTTTTGAACTCTAAACCTATTGGCCGTTAATGTTTCCAAAATGTTAAATGGGCCTTCAAAATTAGGTGTTAGTTTATAATTGAGTGCTTTACGTACATTTACCTGTATGTATACATTATCACCCACGGTATATGTTTTAGTTGGCTTCGCTATTTTATCATGATTCCTTTTCATTATGATTTGTGATTCTTCTAAATTCTTTCGAAGGATATCAAAACGACTTTTGCTTGCATTTATATATTCTTTTAAAGGATTTGATAAATTAGTTGTAGGCGTTAATACATGGAAAGGCGTTCTAACAGGGGTACCATACAATGCTTCGTGCGGTAACATTTTAATTGATATATGATATGAATGATTCAGAGTACTCAGTAGCACAGGTATTGCAATATCCCAGTTGGGGTCTGATCCCCCTAGTGTTATTCTTAATATATTTAAAACCTTCCTATTTGCTCTTTCCACTAGCCCATTCGACTCTGGGTGATATATCATGGTATTTATTTTCTTTATGCTAAGGAATTCACACAATGAGGTAAAAAAGTGATTATTAAATTCTCCACCCGAGTCTGAGATTATCATGTGTGGAATTCCATGTTTACAAATGTAACACTCGTAAAACTTCCTAGCGCATTCAATCGCAGTTTTAGTTTTAAGTGCTATTAGTTCTGTATATCGAGTTAAAGCATCTACAGTTACTAAGAGGTGCTTATTTCCTCTGTCTGACTCATAAAATCCTGTTATCAAGTCTAAATGTATTCTTTCAAAGGGTTGATTGGGCACGGGATAAGCCCCTAGGCTGACAGGTGTTTTCGTATGCCCTTTGTTTTCCTGACATGTGCGACAATTAGCTATGTGTTTTTTTATATCTGTAAGCATCGTATGCCAATAAAACAATGATTTGGCTTTCTGTGACATTAATGAGAACCCCGGGTGTCCATGTAATGGATTTGCATGCAACCAATTCAGGACAGTGGAAATAAGTGAGATTGGTACTACTACCTGGTCGTTAGTTACATGTGGTGTATTGCGGGTTTTCGTTGTCACTGTCCTACACAGAATATTATCTTTGATTATATTATTCTGCTGCTTATACTTTATATATCCCTTTTCCTTATGATTGCCTTTCAAAGCATTTATAATTGTTTCTAATTTCTGATCTTTTCTTTGCTCAGTCTGTAATAATACAGCACTCCAGCCCAAATCTTCTTGTTCAGATATCGTTTTAACAATAGGCATGGATGTTGATATATCTATTAATTAAGCTAAACGCTCCGTACAAGATGACACGGGGTTGCGTGATAATGCATCAGCAATGATATTTGCTTTCCCAGGTAAATACCCGATTCTCGCGCCAAAGTCTTGAATGATCAAATGCCACCGAGTTCGTTTAGGGCTGTGGTTGAAGCCTTTAAAGAATTTGGTTAGTGGTTTATGATCAGTAAGAACCTTAACGGGATAACCGTATATTATGAACTTGAATTGCACTAGTGAATTAACAATAGCTAGCCCTTCCTTGTCTATTACTGCATACTTACTTTCGGAAGTTCTCAGTTTTCGAGAATAAAAAGCTATCGTGAAAAATTGTTTATCATATTGCTGAAGCAATACCCCACCTACTCCTAAGTCTGAGGCGTCTGTTGCAATGAAGAATTTCTTACCGAAGTCAGGAAATTTTAAGATAGGAGAACTACACAGTTCATCTTTCAAGGTATTAAACGCCTGTTGATGCTGGTCAGACCATATGAAATCTACGCCCTTCTTCGTAAGATCAGTTAAGGGAGAAGCTATTATTGAATAATTGCGTATAAAAACTAATATCCACTACAACCCAGAAATTGCTGTATTCCCTTGACATTAGTAGGTATGGGAAAGTTACGGATAGCCGACACCTTATCATGGACTACTTTAAGACCCTGGCTTGACACCATAAAACCCAAATATATTAATTCTGTTTTGAAAAATTCACACTTACTAATCTTTACCCTTAAGTTATGTTGTCTTAGTCTCTGTAGTACTAGTTCTAATTTACGTAGATGTTCTTCTAAGGTGTTGGAGAAGATTACAAGGTCGTCCATATAGGCATGCAATATATCCCCTAGCAAGTCTCCAAACACTATGTTAACCATTCTTGTAAATGTTATGGGAGCACAACGTAAACCAAAAGGCATCCGTAAAAATTCGTAGTGTCCCCTGGCTGTGCTGAAGGCTGTGTATGGGATACTATCTTCTTCCAATGATTTCTGGTGAAAACCTTTAAGTAAGTCCAAACTGGTAAAATATTTATTCTGACCTAACAAAGACAAAATATCGTCAGTACATGGCACTGGGAATCGATCAGGGATATTCTCCTTGTTTAGACGACGGAAGTCTACGCAGATATGCCATGTTCGATCTTTTTTCGGTACAACTATTAATGGAAAATTATAAGGGCTGTTCGATTTCCTAATGACTCTTTCTTCTAGCATTTTACCTACTTCATCATTTATTTCATTCTGGAATTTCATAGGGAGTCTGTACGAGGGTACATAGATAGTTTTCTGCTTGTCCTTTAACCTTATTTGATGCTCGGTCACATCTGTTTTTCCTAAGGATCCATCCGTAGTGGAAAAAACATCATGATATTTAGTTAAAAGTCCAAAAATTTTCTGCTGAATTTCTTCATCTTGAATGTCTTTATTGATTTTATTTTCAATAGATTGCAAAAGGGATTCATCCGCAACTGATTGAGCGTGATTGATTTCAGCAACGGTAAGAATGTTTATAAACTTCTACATCCAAGATATGTTGATTTTTGTGAATTACTAAAGTGGTATTTAAATGATTACAGACTTCAATATTACATTGTTGATGTGAGCCTACTGTATAAATAGCTTGTGTGACAGACAATCCGTTAGTTGTCAAAGTGTCGGAAAGGATTAATATTTCAGATCCCGGTAATATTTTCTTTACTTGCACTATTAAATTCGAAGGTACGTTTGGCTCGATAGATTGCGTGCAAGATGATATTACGGTTAAACGAGAATTCTGCTGGGTCGCTTATATTATTTCTTTATTAGTGAGACAGGTTATTGGTTCTTCAACGTACGTTACGGTTACATTTGTCGTCTCCTTTTTATCCAAAACTGATTTTAAGGTATTAGAAGACTTATAGAATTTTCCTTTGATATACACGCCGTGCTTGGCAGGTGCTGAGACAATGTTTTGATTGCCCATAGATGGGTATCCTATAATTACAGCTGGATACATATCAATGTTTTGTACAACAACAAATGTATCGGCAAACGAGCACTTACCGACCTTGAACTGAACATGAGTTATGCCAATTACATTAAATTAATTATTTCCTATACCTGAGAGTCTCACTCCGGATTTTTCTATCGGAAAGTTCGAAAACAACAAATGATGTGTCCTGAAATCCAAGATATTACTTGGACTACCAGAGTCAAAAAATAACGTAAAGGATTTGTGTTCTAAATTTACAGCATATAATGTTGGTCGTAACTCATTTTGGCTTATTACTGTATGAATTCGTTGCAAATCTACGGGAGCATGCACTGATATATTTAATTCGGCTGTGTGTTTCATAGGAAAATCTATTGCCTCACAATGATCTGATAAAACATTAAATTGATTATTCAATACTACTAATGTTGACATGAATGACCTTGACCCAACATCAATCTCTTCCCCACTGGAGTTAATTATGTGGTATTTGCTTACTCTGCACATTCTGAAAATTAGTCTGACCTTGCGAGGTCTCGTTTGACGACCCAGGCTCAGCGTTATTCGAAGAACTATTTGTTTGTTTCGGATTCTGAACTACATTGACGTTTGGCTGTTTCTTCTTATCAAAAAATGAGGATTTTTCTTTTTATTTCCATATGGAACTGACTGTGGAATTGACTGTGTATTTCTAGGATTCTGTTGTGTCTTACGCGAGTAGCACTGACTATATGAATGAGTCGAACTATTATGTATCGAACAGAATTTCGTTCTGCAGTCCGCGATCAAGTGACCTTGACGTTTGCAATTATAACATGTCATTCCCACAACTTGACTATTATTAACTACATTTACTTGTTGTGGCTTTGTTTCATTTTTTGCAAAAACTTGAGTTAACACGGGATTAAGGTCAGGACACTTAGACATGTGTTTCTTTATCTGTTTATATACATCCAATTCCGTACTTGCAGGCGTTAACTTTTTATCAAAACACCGCACTAAGCTTCAGGCAACATAAGTGTCATGCAAGTTAAATACATTAATCGTAAAAAATCTTTCACGGAGATGTTATCGCTAGTAACCCAAGTGGAATTACCTAAAATATCTTGATATTCCTTAAGCCTATCAGCTATGAGAGCTGCTCTCTTAATAACATTAAGCCGAGTCATAGTGGCTTGATTAAGTGTATTTCTTAACGTTAATACTACATCCAAGGCTTCTTCACCCCCATAGACCGTGCGTAACCAAACTTTGAAATCATCCCAGGTAATTGCTTCTTGAAATGAAACACCTATTAACCCTAGAATGGTACGGTGGGTCGTCCACGACCCCGAGCGTCAAAACATAAGTGGTTTTTCTCATGTGACTCACCCCCGTGACTGAATTTGTGGGTGATCGACCTGCAGTCGGTCACTTGCCCACACGCTCTAGTAGTGTCCAGACGTGCTTCGCTGTAGCTGTACTCCTTCCCAGATTTCTGAGACACGTCGGGGTCGAGCGCGACCGAGTTTACCCTTATAAGGTAAGTTGCATAATTATCAAAGTTATTACGTATTATGAAATTGTCGTAGAATGGTGCAACTTGTATAGGTTATCAGTTGTGGAAAGTCTTGGTGGATGGTTTGGCTACCACGTGCTGGTTTTTTTTTTAGTTGAAATGCCATTCATCACCACGAGGACCATTTTACCGCGAGTGCCCCTTTTTTAGTTTTTTGCATTTTTTGGCCAAGTAATTTTTTCGTAAGAAAATGCCAAATAGTGTCGCAAACCTTTTGCTTTTTTAGTGTTGGAAAGTGTGTCTAGGTGATCTGGCTACCATGTGTGACTTTGTTTTTGTCAGATACGCCGTAGATATTGGTATGTGGCGTATTTTCCTGCGGTTACCAATTTCTGTTTTTTTGCAATATTTGTAAAAATTTACTACGTAGTAAGGAATTGCCATATAGTAGTGATTTTTTTTTCATGTTTATTTGTTAGAAAGTGTGCCTTGATGGTTGGGCTAATACGTGCATGTCTTATTTTTTATCTAAGAATGTTGGCCATTTTTCCGCGAGTGCCCCTTTTTCAGTTTTTTGCATTTCTTGGCTAAGTCATTTTTCCGTGAGAAATTAGCAAATAGTATCGCAAAACTTTTATTTTTATAGCATTGGAAAGTGTGTATAGATGATCTGGCTACCCATGCGTGACATTGTTTTTGCCAGATACGCCGTAGATATTGGTAGGTGGCGTATTTTCCTGCGGGTGCCAATTTCTGTTTGTTTTCAATATTTGTAAAAATTTACTACGGAGTAAGGAATTGCCATATAGTTTTGATTTTTTTCATGTTTATTTGTTGGAAAGTGTGTCTTGATGGTAGGGCTACTACGTGCATGTCTTTTCTTTTATCTGAGATGCTGTATATTAGAATGTTGGCCATTTTTCCGCGAGTGCCCCTTTTTATTTGTATTGCATTTTTTTGCTTAGTCATGTTACCGTAAGGAATTGGCAAGTAGTGTCGCAAAACTTATATTTTTATTTTTATAGATGATCTGGCTACCCATGCCTATCTTTTTTTTAGCCAGATATGGCGTATATATATGTATGTGTTTGATTTTCCTGTGATTGCCATTTTTTCGTTTTTTCCCATTTCTTTCAAAATTACTACGTACTAAGGAACTATCACAGAGTAACGATTCATTTAGATGTTTATTTGTCGGAAAATGTGCCTTGATGGTTTGCCTAGCACGTGGCTGAAATTTTTTTTTCTGAAATGACCACCATTAGCACGTTGCCATTTTTCATTGAGTGCCCCTTTTTATTTATTTTGCATTTTTTTGCTTAGTCATGTTACCGTAAGGAATTGGCAAGTAGTGTCGCAAAGCTTATATTTTATAGTGTTGGAAAGTGTTTCTAGATGATCTGGCTACCCATGCATGACATTGTTTTTTTGCCTTAGATATATTGGTAGGGGATCCATTTTTCATCGAATGCGTATTTCTAATTTTTACTAATTCTTTGCAGTTATCAAAATGGCGAGCAGGAGACAATCATTGGGCTTGGATGCCATAAATCTGCTTTTAGAGCAGTTTGATAGTGATGTGGATGATGCATTGGAGATCGATGACGTCACTGATGATGAATATGTAAATGTCGATGAGTTGGAGCAGGAGGTCCGGCAGGAACAGGAGGTGACCCAAAATCCTGAAATTATCGCCTTAGGGAATGGAGATGGAAAAGCCGACGACGATGTGGGAGAGGAAGAGGGGGTTGGGTCTTCTGGTTCTCATGTTGTCCCAGCCAGCACAATAAAAACTCCTGTGCCATCTACTTCACGTGGTCAGCCCCCAGTAACGGTACCTCAGCTCACGCCAGTGGAGGAGAGAAGCAGAAAGAGGAGAAGGGGGGATCTACAGGCAGCCAGGGGGACTGGAATCACCCAGATAGATGCTGAATCGGTTCAAGGTCGCAACGGTACTGTTTGGCATAGAGACCCAAATCCCATCCTCCCCCATATGTTCACACCAAGGATTGAGCCTTGGGGTCCCACTTCTCTCACGTTGGGAAAAAGCAAAGTGTCCGACATTTTCTCGCTCTTTTTGAGCGACCGCATGCTAGCGGAGGTTGTTTTGCATTCTAATGAACACCTTGCCCTATTGAGGAGTCATTACCATCATAAGGGCAACATTGCCCTCAGGGACATTGACCTGAGGGAACTGAAGGCGTTTATTGGTATCCTAATAATGACGGCAGTGTGGGCGGACAACCATACACCAACCTGGGACATGTGGAACCTCACAGAGGGAAATCCTTTGTACAGATGTACAATGAATGAGCGTCGTTTCACCTTGTTGGTGAGGGTAATTCGCTTCGATGATTCAGCCACCAGAGTAGAGAGGGTGAAAATGGATCGCCTCGCACCCATTAGAAAACTCTTCGATCACGTGGTGACTAACTGTCGAAGCAATTATAGCCCAGGACCACATCTGACTGTGGATGAACAGCTTGTCCCTTTCCGGGGGCGCTGTGCATTCAAGATGTACATTCAAAATAAACCTGCTAAGTAAGTAAAATTCTTTGTTTTTCATATTTGCACATGTTATTATTGTTTTGTATTTATAAAAAAATTTTTATTTTTATATATATATATATATATATATATATATATATATATATATATATATATATATATATATATATATATATATATATATATATATATATATATATATATATATATATATATATATTGTGAAGTAAAGAACTTGCTATATGAGTTATGTATCTAAATTATAATATATCATCTATTCTATTTCTATCTATCTTTATCTATGTATAACTTGTTCATTTATTTATCTGATAATTTATCTTTCGTATTTGTAAATGTTTTTCTTATATATTTATTATTATTATTATTATTATTATTATATTGATTAGTAATATAATTGTATATTGTGTATTCTTTTTTTTTTTCATCTTTTTACCTTTATTAGTTACTAATTCCATTTCCCTTCTTCTAGGTATGGTATCAAGATTGTATTGGCGTGTAATGCCGATACCCATTACATGTGTAATGCGATTGCCTACTTGGGGAAGGACACTGTCCAGATACCAAGAGGATCGACGCTTGGAGAAGTTTTTACGTCTGATCTTGTGGCACCTTTTCAGAGAAGTGGCCGCACAGTGAAGACGGATAACTTTTTCACGACGCTACCGCTCGCTTTGTCACTTTTGGATAAGGACTTGCATTTGTGTGGCACCATTCGCCAAAAGCCTTATATTCCTAAGGAACTTATGGAGAAGGTGCTTCCCCCAAAGGACTCAGTGGCAGTGTTCAATTACGAACACAATCTAACTCTACAGTGTCAGCAAATTAGTAGGACTAAGAAGGTGATGCTGTTGAGTTCCCTGCATCATGATCCGTCTGAAGTCGAAAAAAGGAAGACCGACATTCAGACGTTTTATAATGCGGCCAAGGGAGATGTAGACACATTCGACCAGATGTGTTCTACATCTAGTTGTATTCGTAAGTCACGACGCTGGCCTCTGACTCTCTTTTACGGGATATTGAATATAATAATGGTAAATTCTTATATTCTCTATACGTGCTTGCCCTTCACCAAGACAATGCCAAAGCGAACGTTCCTCAGAGATATCGCCTACAAGTTGTGTGCTCCCCAGGCAATACATCGGTATCTAACGTCACACAGTTTGTCGAAGGGACGCCGTCAAATCATGGTGGATACTTTCAAGATACCTGAGCAGGAACCAGCAAGACCTCGAATTGCTGTTGGCCACATAGAACTCCCTAAAAGGATTCGCTGTCACAGCTGGCCGCCTAGGGACGACCGCAAGACAAACACTGCGTGTCTCCTGTGCAAGAGTCCTGTTTGTCTGATCCACCATAGTGTCCTCTGTCCAAACTGTAGCGTCTGTCCAAACTGTAACGCAGCGTTATTTGTAAGTTACAACATGATAATTTTGTTTACTTTTTTTTTGATTGAATATCATCAAATTTTATTAGCTGAAATATTATTATTGTATTACTATTTCTTTTTTTCGATTTTATTTCCCTTCAAAATTTTTTTTGGGGTCGGAATTCTAATTTTATATTCGTAATATAATCGACAATCATCCAGCAACCCACCATACAATTTTTATGCATATCCAAGAATAATTAGATTAGTAAATAACACCTTGAAATTGACATACCCTTCCCACATTTCAGGTGGCAGATTAGGGAGTCTGAGTCAGTGTGGTTGGCGGCCATTTTGTGGATATATCCGAAGCGTAAGTTGTCCTATCTATATATATTCCTGTTCCCTATAGAATTTGTGATATTTTGGTATGTTTTTACTTGCATAAATATCATATTATATATTAAATATAGGTATTTTTTTACGAAATTTCTAGGTACTCAAAAAATGACCTTTACATATGGCCCCTGATATAAATGTAATTTACAAAATAATGAAGATTTTTTTACATATTTCTATTTTAGGATAACATATGTTTATTCCCTAAAAAAATTAGCCAATTCCTATTTCATTTGGGTGCCCCAAAAAATTCATGAAATTTGGACACATTTTTTTGGCCAAAAAAAGTTACCCTTTATTTCTCATTTCAGATCTTCACCTCCATGGGTCCGACTTTATCCAAAATATATCAAGATGGGTCCTAAACATTCAAGAATCAATTCCTAAAAGTATTTTTGTAAATAAGAGTAAAATTTTTTTTTATGAATGTTTATGTAAGGTCTTTTTTTCTACTTATTTTTTAAAAAATATTTATAATAAATAGTTTTTCTGCAGATGAGTAGTATTTATCTTTACAGTAGTTTTAAGCATTCATTGAATTTTTTTTTGGCCAAAAAAAAAAAGGAGGTTACTGCAAAAACTGATTTTTCAAGAATTTTTTTTTGCGTCGGAGTCGCGCGCGATCGAGTATACCCTTAAAGGGGTGTCCGAGGAGCGTAACTATCCAGGGTTAAATACGCACTCGCATCCCCATTAGAAAAATCTATAAAACTTTTAGCTTCTTGTAATTGTACAAAAGGGTCTACGATTTGTTTGGCATTTAAATGTGCATAGACAGATGAAATCCATGACTCCACATTTTGAGGCAAGAACCCATTAACCCGACCCTGAAAAGGAAGGATTGCTGACCTAGCATTTACAAGTGTCACAATCGGGAGAGGGTTTACCTGTCCTGCGTTACTTGGTCCAGGGGTGGGGATCACAGGGGGCGTCATGATTACGGTATTTCTTTTCCTAACTCTTCGACCCCTTGTTGCAATTCTATCAAAATATCTATATGAATACAGACGTCCACTGCGTAAACGCACAAGCACTCAATGATAAAGATTATAACAATATTCCCCAAAACAATGCTACTAATACAAAGATATTTCCTGAGAATTTCTGAAAGAAAACGGAACACAAAGATATTTCCCGAGAATTTCTTAAAGAAAACGGAATTAGCACAAGGAGAGAAAAAATTATAGATGAGAATTCGGAGTTGAACACAGTTTCCTTTAATGAAAGGAAAATAGAAGATTAGCAAACCACTCACCCCAGTAATAATCGACTAACGACTCGTGATAACTACACTTCACTGCTCAATACTGAAATGAATAAGAATATGTACTTGTACTTAGCTTTATATGGTTTTGTGTGATGTTGTCATATCCTCTCTCTCTCTCTTGATGTTTGGGTGAATGTGTTCGGTCCGATTTCCTCTCTCTCTCTTGATGTTTTGGTGAATGTTTTCGGTCCGATTTCTGTTGAATGTAGTGCTTCCTGGATATGTTTTGTAAGCGTTGAACGTCAGTCCTTGGTTTTCTTAGGATGTTGATTGAAGATCCAGTTCATCAGTTTGTATGTATAACATTCATTAAATGTTTCGTTCTTCGATGGACTATGATACTTGTAGATTCATTACTGTTGATTTCTTGAAGATCTTTCTCTGGTTTTTAGAGTTTTATTCGTTGATTCTTGAAGATCTTTCTCTGATTTTTAGAGTTTTATTCGTTGATTCTTGAAGATCTTTCTCTGATTCTTAGAGTTTTATTCGTTGATTCATGAAGATCTTTCTCTGATTCTTAGAGTTTTACCGCTGCCACCATTTATTAGTGTGCTACTGTTGTTAACACACATTGAGTATGTTAGTTGGGATGCTACATCTTCAAGTAAAGTCAATCAAGTTAATTTTAAAATGGTTTATTTTTTAAAAACAACAGTGTTAACATCTCCATCACAGGAGTATAGCTGGTTTGGTCGGATGACCATTCCATATGATGTATTGATAAGAACTGGCTAAAATATCGATATCACAGATATCGGATAGTCAGTTATCTCAGCATTTAAACAAATAATGTAAACTAAACATTGGTATAGGAAGACACCTGCATCCGGTTGGCGACACAACTCTTTCTCACGGTTCGTATTTGTGTGTATTCTTCATAAAAATGTTACATGTGTTTTAAACATGTAATATATGATTATTATACATATACTAAGCTGATTTTCAAAAGTTTTGACCATCTTTAGAATATTGCACCCACTCTCACAAACAGACAGATACACATATCAGCTAACCTACAACTGTAGCTGGTAAAGCAAGACGCTACAATCTCAATGGCTCTAACAGGGTAAAATAACCTATTGAGGAAAGGAAATAGATATATAAACTATATAAGAAGTAATGAAAAATTATTATTTTTTCTTTAGTCCAGGGGGACTCGCTTTCTCGAATCGTACCTTGCTCTTTTAATTTATTTATTTCTCTTTCAATTGCCTCTACATGACAGACGGGAGTCCTAAAAGGTTTAGAACGAATTGGGGGGTGACTGCCAGTCTCGATGTTGGAAACTTAGTAATTCTCCCTGGGGGTTCATCTCCAACTGCAATTACGTCCGCAAAATTCTCTACAATATCTCCTACTCTCTTATAAAAATTAATTGGGGTCGCTCCAACAGCGATTTGACGGAGCTTTCTCAGCGTGTCCCCACCGGGACCTTGACCATGGAAAGACAAGGTCGCCAGTGTCCGTTTGGCTGTCACAAATGAACATAACTCAAGGTCGCAGACTGACTCAGTGCCTAAGTGGAACCACTGGGTACTTACATTTATAAAGGGAATTTCAACCTTTACTTCGGTAATGGTGGTGACTCCTGGAGACATGAAATCCTGCCACTTTTGATGTGGTTTTACGTACACTAGGTCACCTTCGCGCATTTCCGGTGCGGGTGCCACTGATAGGGAGTAGAGGGTGGAGGGGGGGATTGATTCACCTGCTTCCGGCCCGGCAGGAACTGCCCCTTCTATCCCCTTAGCAGTAAGGGCAACCCTAACTCGAGGCCGAGTTTCCCCCCATAACAGGTATCTCTGTCTCTTCTCCTGGTCACACTTCCCCCCTCACTTCTAGTCCTTCCCCATCGGGGCCCCGTATTGTCACTTGTTTCTCCTTGATGAAATCGATTCCCAAGATAATGGGAATATCCCCCATATTTAATGTCGGGATGAAATAGAAGGCATGGGTCACTTCTCGACCTTGAAGGTTGAATCGTTGTCATACAATACGTCGGGTCATCAGTTTGTGACCACCAGCTATGTTCAACACCAGGCACTCCTTCGATGTTTGTATGGCATCCGTCACCAAATGTTCTTCCATAAGGGATACGCTGGCCCCGGAATCTCGCGGAGCGCGTTTCACACATGATCCCAGCTCTACTCTAAGAACGGGGACCGCATTCGTACTTGCATGTGTGGGAGCGGCGGTGGGAGGCGGATGCTCTACCTCTCGAATCCCCTCAGGCACTCCCGGGGAAGTCGTGCTCGCTGACCCTGGGGTATCCCTTACTGCTGGCTGGGGCACTGACTGGCCTCCCCTGACATCGAGCCGGGGCGTGACGACGGACTCCTTGGCTCTTCTGTCTTTAGTCCTGACGGTTCTGACGAATGGACCGAAGGACCCTTGGTCCCCGTCCCGTGTCGTTTTCCTCTTCCTCTTGTTGGTGCAGGGGAACCGTGATCTCTCGAGCCGACGCTGTTTTTTGGACAGCTGTTCAGTAGGTGGTCTGTGGCATGGCATCCAAAACACCGTTGTCCCATGCTGTCGTAATCTTCACTTATGTGGTCAAGGTAGTGGGCGATGCTCCCTCCCACCCACAAGTCGGAGCGACAAGTCGCCCACCGTCTTAGTTTTTGTCCTGTAGTAAGAGCGAAGCGGTTCAGGAGTGCCTTCTTGAATGCCTCCCAATTCGTGTGGTCAGGCTTCATTCCTCGTAACCGGGTGGCGGCGGCTCCGGTCATCTTTTGCATGGTTAGGGCAATCCGCGTGACGTCAGACCAACCAGGGGTGGCCTCTTCGATGCTTGCCAAGAAGGATTTGATCGACAAGAACCCCTCTACCAACTGTGTATTATCAAATTCAGGCACCTGTCCTATTAGAACGGGGAGTTAATCTATCACTTCCACTATTTTGGTCACATCCGTCACGGTGGTGTCCATGGCACTTTCCGACTGGGTTGAGATTGTAATGTCACTTCCATTGTTCTGATCTTTTTGCATGTACCTACGTATTTCCGCTAGTTCGCGCATGAGTGCTTGTATGTATATCGGTGCACCCGTTCCCAAATTCTCTCCACCGAGTACCGTGTCTCTACAATAGCTACAGGATTCGTTTCTCCCCTCTCTCCGTCATCGACACTCGACGTCGAACTTCTCGTGTTAACCATTATCACTATTATCTTTTGTTTCCCTTTTTCAAAAATCTCACGTTGGCTAAAATCACTCAGCACAGACGTTAATCTGTTAACACACCACACCTGACACCATTTAATATGACCCGATCTGGGTCATATTTGGGTTCAATCAATTTTAGGAAAACACGAATAGAGAGGGATTTCATGTCAAATAATACCCGAGTTGATCATTTTACACGATACTGTATTCTCTTAATTATGATTACGTTACGTTACTAAGAAAAAGCGCTCAGAAAATGGTACTCGGTTTGGCACCCAGGCTGGCACCTGCCATTCCTCTCGTGACACACTCGCTAGGCCTCAGAAACCAGACTGTCACCCAAACGCCCATAGAGGGGCATCGCGATGCCTGATCAATGATTGGTTGTTTTGACCCGAAAGTCTCATAACAACCTTTTTGTAGTGCCAACCAAGCCACAGCGTAACCGTTCTTCCTCTAACAAAGGGGAAAAATCCGTTGACACTACACTTAGACCGACCAATAACGACCAACTTTACTATGATCAGTTCATCCTTATCAGCAGAACATCGAAGGACTTGCTAAGCTTGCTAACCAGAATACATGAAATATAACAAGAATTGGGACTCTAACTAAAATGAAGAAAAACAGATGATGAGAAAGGAATATGTAATTGAAGATGAAATATCATTGGAGGGAGAACAGATTAATGACGTGTAATTTTAAAAACTATATCAGATACAGGATCTTTAGATTTTTATTTTATGAAAGTTGATAAAAGCAAATAAGACAATATCTACAGTAGGTTTATTATAATTCGTATATTAAATTGCATGAAATTACAATAAAAATAAGTTTATTGATATCGGTGTTACTGTATGGACATTAGTCGCAGTATGACTATTCAACATTTTATGTAGATTTGAGAAATAAGAATAATATTTGGAGTTATTTGGCAGGACAAAACAAGAAATTAAACTATAAGAGAGATTACTCAAGTGCCATATGTGGATGAGATCATCCTGAAGGGTGGATGGTTTGGATATACTGTGCGTACTCCCCAAGAAAAATTAGTTAACCAAACTTTCAACTGGGGTCCAATAGAAGAGATATAAGACCCAGGCTATATTGCTAAGGAATATGAAGCGTGTAGTAGAAAATTATGAGTGGAGAGTTATTGAGATAAAAGATGATGATAGAGACCACTGGTGAAATCAAGCAGAGGCCACTTGGGTCAATAGGGTAGAAGGAGAGGATGATGATGATAATGATGATGATGATGACAATAGTGACATGTGTATATATATATATATATATATATATATATATATATATATATATATATATATATATATATATATGTATATATATATATATATGTATATATATATATATATATATATATATATATATATATATATATATATATATATATATTATATATATATATATATATATATATATATATATATATATATATATATATATAAATATTCATATATATATATATATATATATATATATATATATATATATATA
>NC_090753.1:8883968-8891468 GCF_036898095.1 Palaemon carinicauda
TAATATATTCTTTATAGCCTTATCCTTCATTTAACCGACATCACTCGTAAGAAATGTAACAATATTTTTTTTTCTACATTTAATATCAGTCGTAGGAAAAATCATTGTGATGGTCACAATATGCAAGAGAAATATGGGTACATTGTATTCTCAGAAGTTATAACATCTTAACTTATAACTGAAAGGGGAGGGGGGTGAAATTATATAATCACATTCACATGGCAAATTGTTTGGATATGTTTTGTATTATTTTCATATGTTTTAGAATGCAAAAAAAAATATACTGTTAAAAGGACTATTAACATTAATTTGAGACACAGTATCACAAAGGGCAAGCAACATTACAATCCTGTGAGTTATATGCTTCTCTGGTAACTTAGAGGAAATTCATTACTGGAAATTGAAGTATAATTCCATCTGAGAGTTATATACGTAAAGTTAATTGATAGGAGATTTGTTCCTGTGATTCCTTGGAGAGCTGGGTATTGTTTGAAAAGAAAGGAGTGTTTTTCAGCTTTAAGCAAAATCACAAGCTTTCATTGTGCAATTTACATCATAATATCTATCTCGTTAGATTCATGTTGAAAAATTTATGATCACATAAAAAAGTGGATCCGAAAATGGAGAGATCCCCAAATGAGAACCTGGTATTTTTGTAGTTGCCTGGTAATGTACCTGAAACTTGAAAAACCATCTTAGGTTAGGGTAGTCTTTTCCGATTTGTCAGATATCAGTTATCCCTATTTGCGTTGACTGGCTAATGTGACTTGTGTTTCCAAACACTCCAGATCAGAGAGTAAATCTTTACATTTTGATGCCCATAACTATTCATGCAAAACAGCTATTTCAAGCTCAAACACGGTTTGGTTCACATTAGTGAAGGCAGACAAACTTAATACAGAGATATCTACCCCAAAGAGTTAGATATGAAAGGACAGAGTAGCTTTCTCCCTTCTGAACTCTTGGAAGCATCCTTTAAAACCTAGTTTTATTTTCAAGATAACTGTTTTTATTGTATCAACACCAAACTCACAATCTGCTGATTCTTTGTATTTTTCATTAATGAAAAGTGAGCAAACTTTCTTGTCTCAAGACATATGACAAATACTGAAACTTTCTTACAAATCACAGAACTTCATCTGAAATGCTTAAGTGCTTGTTTCCCTTTCCTTGTAATTTAAGGTCAAGATTATTTAAATGTTGAAATATTTGATAGTTCTAGTTGGGAAACTATTTACAAGTAATTAGAATAATCAATGAAAATGATGCCTATAAAAGGCTTTTGAAATTTAATAAAATATGGTTTTTAGTGAGGTAAATTATTTTCTTATATATATATATATATATATATATATATATATATATATATATATATATATATATATATATATATATATATATATATATATATATAAATATATATATAGATAAATAGATAGATAGATAGATAAAAAGGTTAGTTTAGCCTTTAAGGCTGTATGAGATTTGTACCAACCGTGTTTCACACAATTGTACATAATTCCTTTTGTATATATTATGCTTGTATCTTCGCTCTTCCCTCGCACTAAAACGAACATGAAAATTCATGTCTGGTTTTTCCTCTGTGATATTGTCTGTCTTGTGAACTTGTCATGTCCTGTTGCCTTGAGGTTTTGTATATAAGGAGAGTGTTCCACAATAATATAACTCAGTCGTTTCCAATCTGCCTTATAGTTCACACCCTTACTCGGCGCCGTCACATTGGTGACTCCGGAAGTCGACTCGCTCCTACTGCCTTACACCCCCACCTCCCTCGTCCCTCCATCGTTGGTACTATGACGAAGACTACATCAGTTGGCGCCGCGGCCGACCCATTGAAACTTTCACCGTTCGCCACCGGAGAGGCGTTTGCTTGGTTTCAACGCACTGAAGTCCACTTTCGTATCAGGGGCGTGACTCGCTCAACCACCAAAGCGGATTATGTTCTCGCGGCTATACCCGAGGACACCTTCCCAGAAATATCCGACTGGCTTTGTGAACAAGGAGACACCCCAATAGCGTATGACGCCCTCAAATCATACCTTCTGCAGCAGTACTCGCCGTCGCCAGCCGCCCGTATAGCAAAGCTTTTTCAGCTCTCGCAACAACCGGTGGGGGACCAAAGGGCTTCGCTTGCCCTCAGGGAAATGACCAGTATCGCTCGCCTTCAACCTGCCGCAGACGGCTCTCCTCGTGAGGTGAACCTACTCCGTGCCCTTTGGATACGCCGTTTACCTAAACCTGTACGCGCTGCCATACCCGATATCGATAGTTTACCCATAAAGGACTTGATGACCAAAGCCGACGCCCTTATGGAAAGCCACTTCAAGACCTCCATCAACGCCTCCATCCCTGAGGACGAGGATGCCTATTCAACGTCAACCGAAGTTGACATGAATGCCGTAGGACATACACGCCTACCCCGTGACGTGCCGAAGCGGCGACACAGCCGCCCACCACCCACCAATCGCTCGCGCCCCAACGAACGACTTCTACAGCCAATTACAACCTCCCATCCGCCGCAGTTTTGCTACTACCACTTCAGATTCGGGGCAACCGCGAAGAAATGTGCCAAAGATTGTCAGTGGCCAAAAAACGTGTAAGCAGGCCATTGCTTGTGGCGGTGGCCTCCCATGTTTCTAATCTGTTCTTTTTACAGGATGCAGGAACGGGCGTGTGATTTTTGGTAGACACGGGTGCTTGTCGTTCTCTTTTGCCAAGGAAACTCTTCAAGGCACAACGTACTCTGTCTACATCTGCCGACGTCCGCTTGGTAGCTGCCAACAGATCTGCGATACCCACCTACGGTTACGAGAACCTCACATTATCGTTCGGAAACGGTAAATTCAATTGGAAGTTTCTCGTTGCTGACGTCACAATGCCAATCCTCAGTGCGGATTTCCTCTCTCATTTCCACCTTCTGGACGATGTCGCCCACCGACGATTGGTCAACGCAGACTCGTACTTGTCGACACCTATTCAACCCGCCCCCTCTAACCTCGCTCTCCACATCAGCGCACCCACGGATGCCTACGCCCACCTCCTCACGTCATACCCGGAAGTTTTCCGTCCAGAACTTCGCCAAACGCCCACGGTTCCTACCAAGCACGGTATTTATCAACATATCAAGACTACGGGACCCCCAGTCTTCGCAAAATTCAAACGTCTGGCACCGGAACGATTGGCAGCCGCCAAACAGACGTTCGCCGGAATGGAGAAAATGGGCCTTTGCCAAAAGGCCTCCAGGCCATGGTCGTCACCCTTACACATCGTTCTGAAGAAAGACGGCTCCCTCCGTCCGTGCGGGGATTACAGGCGCCTGAACATGCAAACTGAACCGGATCACTACCCCCTCCCAAACATTGCCGATGTAACCTCCTACCTGCACAAAGCGAAGGTTTTCTCTACGCTCGACCTCTTGAAGGGGTATTATCAGGTGCCTATGAACCCAGAAGACATCCCCAAGACCGCCATCACCACTCCGTTTGGTACATACACCTTTAATTACTCCTGTTTTGGCCTTCGTAATGTTGGGGCAACGTTTCAACGTCTCATGGATGGCATCTTAGGGGACCTCCCTTTCTGTGTATGTTATGTGGACGACATACTTGTGTTCTCCACCTCAAAAGAGGAACACCTCCGTCACCTGCGCATCGTGCTCGACCACCTGCAACAAAACGGCCTTGTAGTCCGGTACGACAAGTGTACCTTTGGCGCCAACGAAGT
The DNA here is from genome assembly GCF_036898095.1 of Palaemon carinicauda. NCBI lineage: Eukaryota > Metazoa > Arthropoda > Malacostraca > Decapoda > Palaemonidae > Palaemon > Palaemon carinicauda. The sequence continues at coordinate 8,887,713 of NC_090753.1, forward strand.
GTCATTCTTAGGGCACCGTATCACTCCTGAAGGAGTCCATCCCCTCCCTGAGAAGGTAGCAGCCGTTCAGAATTTCCCCACGCCCTCGACAGTCAAAGCTCTGCAGGAATTCTTGGGCATGATCAACTATTATCACCGTTTTCTGCCAGCCATTGCCGCCACTCTTGCTCCCCTCTACGCCTCCCTCAAGGGCAAGCCAAAGGACCTGAAGTGGGGTCCCCTTCAAGAAGCAGCCTTCCGCAATGCAAAGAAGGCCCTATCAAATGCTGCGGCTCTCTCTTTTCCTATCCCACACGCCCCTCTCCTTCTCTCCACCGATGCCAGCGACGTCGCTATTGGTGCAGTACTCGAGCAGGTGGTCAAAGGCTCGCCCCGCCCATTGGCCTTCTTCAGCAGAAACTGTCCAAGGCAGAACCGTGTTATTCTACCTTCGATCGAGAATTGCTGGCGGTGCACTTGGCTGTCTGTCACTTTCGCCATTTCTTAGAAGGTACGCCCTTCGTCATTCGCACAGACCTCATGCCTCTTGTGCACGCCTTCACGCGACAGTCTGACGCCTGGTCCGCCCGTCAACGCCGACATCTCTCCGCCGTGGCTGAATACAATTGCAACCTCCAATACGTCCCTGGGAAAATTAATCCCGTTGCCGATGCCCTGTCAAGAAACACGTTGGCTGCCGTTCAACTGGGATTGGATTACAACGCCCTGGCTGAAGCCCAACGACAGGATCCAGAGTATCAAGCTTGTAGGACATCCTGCACGTCCCTCCGTTGGGAGGATTTTCCCCTCGAAGACTCCAACACCACCCTCCTCTGTGACGTCAGTACTGGTAGACCGCTACCTTGGATTCCTGCTCCCATGCGCCGACAGGTGTTTGATCTCATCCACGGCCTTTCACATCCCTCGTGCCGTTCTACTGCACAGCTGCTGAAGACAAAGTTCATTTGGCACGGCATTTCTAAGGATTCTAAGGATTGGGTCCGTGCCTGTACTTCTTGCCAAACTTCCAAAGTACATCGACACACGGATTCAGGAGTGGGCACCTTTCCTCAACCTCAGCGTCGTTTCGCATACATTCACGTCGACGTTGTAGGCCCCCTACCCACATCACAAGGACATCGTTACCTGTTTACCGTCATCGACCGCTCCACTCGTTGGCTTGAAGCTATTTCCATGGAAACTGCAACGTCCGCCTCATGTACATCTGCCTTACTCTCTGGATGGATTTCAAGATTCGGTATCCCTGAGCATATTATTTTTAACAGGGGAACCACTTTCACCTCTCAATTATGGACGTCATTAGCGAATCTCCTGGGCATCACCCTACATCAGACAACGGCCTACAACCCCGCTGCCAATGGAACGGTTGAACGTTTTCATCGCACCCTCAAAGCAGCTTTGATGTCCCGCTGCAAGGATTGCAACTGGTTTACTCAGCTTCCCTGGGTCCTCCTGGGACTAAGGACCACTCCTAGAGACGCCCTCGACGTCTCGTCAGCCGAAATAGTGTATGGCGACCCGTTGGTCGTCCCTGCCGAATTTTTTCCTTCTACAACCTCCTCCGACGATCTCCAGCGCATACGTCACGTCGTGGGAAAATTTACTCCGTGCCGCCAGACTTACAAGCCCCCAGCGAAGCATCACATACCAACGGACTTGCACTCTGCAACGCACGTCTTCCTGCGCAACGACACCAGCAAGCCACCATCCGAAAGCATTCCTCCTAAACATTCGGGGCAAAGAAGACTGGGTCTCCATTGATCGTCTAAAACCTGCTTATCTTCTGCCAGATGACCCGCCTACAGTTCGCCTCTCTAGATCAGGGCGCCCTATTCAACATGTACAGTATGTCATTTTTAGGGGGGGGAGCCATGTACCAACCGTGTTTCACACAATTGTACATAATTCCTTTTCTATATATTATGCTTGTATCTTCGCTCTTCCCTCGCACTAAAACGAACATGAAAATTCATGTCTGGTTTTTCCTCTGTGATATTGTCTGTCTTGTGAACTTGTCATGTCCTGTTGCCTTGAGGTTTTGTATATAAGGAGAGTGTTCCACAATAATATAACTCAGTCGTTTCCAATCTGCCTTTGAGTTCACACCCTTACTCGGCGCCGTCACAGATTCTCGAAATAGATGCATGCGACTCCTTTTCCGCAGGTTGGTGGCCCCTGAGTTAGTCGTTGCAAACATTACCTTCACGGAATTGACAAACACACAAGTAATTTCAAGACCTTGCGGATTCTGCAAACCATCAGCAGAGTTCTGTTATTCTACCCGTAGGTATATTTCTATCTCTCACAATATCTTAAGGGGTTGCAAGTTTCGCGTTTCACATTTCATTAAATTTTTGGGTAAGTTATGAATTTTCCAACGATTGAACTAGTGAATTAGTTGGAAAAGGATTTCCCCTGATTGGTCAGTCTCTACTTGTTTTGTAGTCACGTGATCAGTGGTAACTTCGTTAGCTCTTTGCTAAGTATTGTCATTCAGCGTTGGACACATCAAGCGTACAGTTACCACTTTACTTTTGATTTTAGGAAATTAAATTCCGTTAGAACCAGATCAGAAAAATAACAGTAATTTTATGTAAATGTGTAGTGCTTCAACTAGAAACACAAATACATTGTATTTTTAGACATTCGTGGTTTAAGAACAGGATATGCGTAGCATATGTTTCCTTCAGATTGATTGATGTTAAGTTTGTGTTTATTTTGTATATGTAGTGGAATATTGATGATTGAAATATACACAGCAATGTCCAAGCGCTCCTATTCATATTAATTAATTATTAATTGAGTATTTTCTTATTTGTTGTCCTTAAGTAGGGACGGTGAGGTCAGGGGAACATTATTTATTCATATTGAGCATAACTGTGCTCACAAATATACTAACTAGCAAATCAACAACCGCAAATAATTTTTTTTTTTCTTTTATAACAAAAACCTTTCTATGAATATGAATATATAAGGCTAGAGTACGGTTGTTTCAAAGCTTATAATTTCATGTACATGCTGTTTTATATAACACATTTCACAGACCAATGTTTTCACAAACAATAAAATTGAGATTTTATTCATATAGCTTAGTATTTTTTTTTTTTATCACAGTTAATATTTCAACGTTAAATTTGAAAAACTATTATAGTTTTACCATTTTCACCAAAAGTCATACTAGTATCATTGGTCTGTAATTAGTTTTCTTATTTTAATACATAGAAATTTGCCAAGAAGTACTCGGTGTTTTTAAACGAAAATAGCAATATAAAAATTATCATAACAATTGTTCCAATGCGGTTAATATGAGCCTTTATCAAGAAGTTACATCATACGTCTAGAAAGTCTCATATAGATAATGTGTTGAAAATTGTACAAAGAACGTCTTATAAGACCCTGCTATACACAAAGGTTCATTACGTTAGAGGAAGTTCATTAGTCCTGAATGGTTACGAACCCTTAAAAAAGAAGCACTATTATAAGGTGTTTTCCTTTTGTTTTGTTCATCTTTTCTTCACAGTTTCCTTGAATCTTTACTGAAATATTAAATAATTAATAGTTTTGCTATATAGGACACTTTTGGTTATTCCATATGTCAGGGTTACTTAAAAAAAATCGACGGATTTTAATTAAATATTGTTGAATTTTACGATTACCTCATGTTAAATATTCACATTTGAAGTGTTTAAACAGAAACTCCATTCATAAAAAAAAAAAAAAAATCACATTCCAGCAGTAGTACAGTTGGAAAGGATT
>NC_090753.1:8906468-8913968 GCF_036898095.1 Palaemon carinicauda
CCTATTTTTCGGGATTGCGATTCGTTTGCTACCCGGAGTGCCAATCTCCCAGAAGGTGATAAAAAGGCAATTGCCGGTAAACATATTTGCAGATTAGTAAACTTGTATTTATGTGGTTATTTGTTCGATGACAATCGCTCGTTAGCAGACCTAGTGATTGCGATACAAAACATTTTAGACATTTTGCCAGAAGAAAAAAGCATTGGGAATAACGGGGCCGATTCTGAGAAGTTAGCATCCATGAGAGGAGGTCAACCCCCGAAGAGAGGTAAGGGGGAATGCAGTCATTGGATTAGCAGAATCTTCAGATGTTGGCACTGTGGGGGAGATGGTCACTGACGAGTGGAATGCCCCATCCAAGGATCCCAGGATCCCCCCGCTGTTACACTTGTCAGGCATATGGGCATATATCTCAAGAGTGCCCAGCAAAAAATGCCCAGGGCGGGCGGGCTTGGGCGCATGCACTCCTCCCCCCGCCCAACATCCAACGAAAAGGGAACACAGGAAGGGGGAGACGAGGGAGTCCGATGCTCTTCCCCCCGCATGACATCTCAAGCAGTAGCTGAGGAAGCGATGACGGACATGACAGAGCAGGCACTATGACCTCCATCGGTATCCCCGACCTCACCCCCGCTGCACTATGGAGAGGACGAGGGGGCAGCGGCATGGCAGCGGAGGTAATTAATCTGTGCTCCATATCTCGTAATGGCCATCTGGGAATGTTAGCAGTTAGGATCGACCTGCAAGATAAATCCATACGAGCGCTGATTGACACGTGAGCCAGTGTTTCATTCATTGAAAAAAAATTCTCCTCAAATCCACTAGATCCAGCAGCATCCATTGTTCTTGACATGCCAGGAGGAAATAAACGACACATAAACCGTCCAGTTCAAGGTGGGGTCTGTGAAGTTTACACATGATATTTTCGTCTTGCCCACCTTGAGAATTCCAGGAATCAAGGCTCTATTTGGAATAGACTTTATAGCTAATAATCAAATTTGCATTTTTTGGGAAAAATACAATAACAGTAAAGGCAGAAGGGTACATTTTGCCGATAAATAGTCAGGAGGCAGTAAGTGCATGTGTTAGCTCGGAGAGACATTTACGTAAGGTATCAGCCATACCTGAGAGACGTGAAGAGTTGTCCCCCCAGACCCTTATGAGCATATATGTGACCCCGTGTCGCCCTCTTGCGGAAGGAACCAAGGTAGTTGTCAAACCCCATGACAATTGGGGCTATATGATATTTGAGGGCTTGACAGAAATTAAAGAGAACAAAGCTGATATAACGATAGTTAATTTATCTAATAAAAGGGTTGTTTTAAGAAGTGATTCTGTGTGTGAATTATAGTTATGTGAAATTGCTTATAATGGGATGTGGGGAGCCACAACTGCAGCCCGCACAGACGAACGCAATTTGATTATGCTAGCGCGAAAATTATATCCCTCAGAATACCAGCGTGTTGTCAGTGATATTGTCAATAATTATTCCGATGTAATTGCATTTGGAGATGAGCCACCAGGGAGGATTGATCGATTTCCCTTTAGCATTGAAACTGGGCAGGCGGAGCCGATAAGGTCAAGTCCTATTAAGATACCCATTCATTTCCAGGGAGAGATAGAAAGAAAATTAATAAATCTAGGGAACAAGGGATAATCGAGGAGAGCGAATCCCCCTGGGCTTCTCAAATTGTAGCTGTTAGGAAAAAGGATGGCTCGGTAAGATTGTGTTGACTATAGGAAATTGAATGCAATCATTAAGGATAATGCATTCCCTTTGCCCTCAATCGAAGAATTTCTTGTGAAAATACGGGATAGCAAATATTTTACAACTGTTGATTTAAGATCTTGATGCTATCAAATACCCATTCAGGAAGACAGTAAATGTAAAACAGCATTTATAGCTAGCGATCAATTATTTCAGCTTAATTTTCTTCCTTTCGATGGTAAAAATGTTCTAAGTAATTTTTCTAGAGTAATGATGGCGGTTTTTCGCCATTAATTGGTCATAATGCTCTAGTTTATTTAGATGATATAATTACAGGGAAAACGGCCAAAGAACATAATAATTCTAGTAAAGTTTTGGAAGCATTGCGACGTATAGGAATGAAAATAAATTTATCAAAATACAATTTTTTTTGTAAACAGGTCGAATTTTCAGGTCACATAATAACCCCAGAGGGTATCCAACCCTGCCCCAGTAAAGTAGCGGCTATTACAGATTTCCTCAGGGCACTTAACTCTAAGGAAGTAGCTGGGTCCCTTGGGCTTGCCTGGCTGGGTATTAACATAAATTCATAAGATGTTTTGGAAAGATAGCAAGACCCTTAGATGCTTTAAAAAAACAAAAAGTAATAAATTGAGGAGAGGAAGAAGAAAGGGCCTTCAACCATTTGAAAGCTGCCTTAACTAGCAATGAATTACTCGCGTATCCTAGATTTGATGGCCTGTTCTTAGTGACAAAAGATGCGAGTAGAGTAGCTATTAGTGGCGTAGTGTCTCAACAAGATTATAAAGGAAGAGAGACAGACCCATCTGTTTTGCTTCCCGGACATTAAAAGGGGCAGAAATGATTTATAGTATACTCGATCTAGAGGCTTTGACTATTCATTGCGTTCTAGAGAGGCATCGGTTCTTTTTATTAGGTCAGTTGATTGAGTTGCAAAGCGATCATCGCCCCTTACGTGATTTCTATTATAAAAGTGATTTGACCTCTCGTCAAGCAAGATGGTAAAGGTAACTAAGTAGATGATGCTCTCTCTAGAAGTGCAGTAATAGGAGTAATAACCAGGGCACATAAGAGGAACGAAGAACGTAACCAAAATGTTGAAGACCTCCATCATAATAGAGAAAATAGAGAATGGGATGAGAGTTCTCACGATGCACATGCAGTAGACGGGAGTGAGAGAGAGAGAGAGTCGACTTGGGAGAGAGAGAGAGAGAGAGAGAGAGAGAGAGAGTCAACTTGGGAGAGAGAGAGAGAGAGAGAGAGAGAGAGAGAGAGAGAGAGAGAGAGAGAGAGAGAGAGAGAGAGAGAGTGGATGACTGAGGACATGACCAGGGGTGTCCAGAATGAATGACCTGATGATGCAGGTTTGATTGACTTGGGAGGTTGGGACATAAAAGAAGTCCGAGAGGGACAGAAAAAAAGAGGAATGGATGGAAAGAGTGCAAGCAGTGATTAAAGGGGAATCAGAGAGTTATCCGTCATTTCTGAATGTGCCTTGTGAGAATTTTGTTGTTGAAAATGATGTCTTATACTGTGCTTACGAGAAGAGGGGAGGAGAATTTTGTGCATGGGTAGTTCTTCCTCCCTCTTTAATTATCGAGCCATCCATATTTTACAAGCAAGTCTGTATGCAGGGCATTAAGGGATTCATAGAACATTAAGGAGAGCACATGAATCCTTCCTTTGGTTGGGAAGGAAAAAAACCTATATAGAATTATATTAAAGGTTGTCATGCTTGTAACTGTTTCAAAGAAAATTAAAACACTGTACTGGAAGCCAGGAAGTGGCCAATAGTTCCTATTAAATTTTATAGAGTGCATATGGATCTTGTAGGACCATTTCCTACTGGGTTAACACAACATAAGTATATATGTGTATTTGTGGATGCATTTACTCGGTACACTCATACTTACACAATGTTGGATAAATCTGCAAATTTTTTAGCGCAGGCGCTGTGCTCTTTCATTACTAGGTTTGGTTGCCCAAAAATTTTAATAAGTGATAATGGTCTTGAGTTTATAAATAGGGTGGTGAAATCGGTAACGGACTTGATAAAAATTGAACACTTTTCAGTAACCGCATATAGGCCTTCAGCAAATGGATTAGTAGAATCGCATAATAGGGAAGTAGAGTGAATTTTGCATGACATAGTGGCTGATGACCCCCTTCATTGGCACGCCATGCTTCCTACAGCTGAGCTAGCTTTGAACATTGCATATAATGCTTTGCTCAGGGACATGCCTTTCTTTTTAGTGTATGGACAGGATCCTGTGTTACCATATACGGTTCTCATTAATTTGCAACAATTGCTAAATTATTCAACTGAGCAATACCGTCTATATTTATCAAATTTATTGAAGAGAGTAATGAACACCATTGAGAGGTTTTTGAGAAGAGCTAAAGAGAATCAGAGGTCAAAGTATGATGGTCGGTTCAAAACTGCACCAGTAAAAGTATTTGTGGGCGATCATGTGTATTTGAAACGATTACAACCTAGGAAACACAAACTAGAGCCAGCGTATTTGGGTCCTTGCCGAGTAAAGATGGTTAAGTCTAACACAGTTGTGATACAAACCATTGTTAATGGCACAGTGTCCGAACATCATCAGGCACACATACACCTGGTACCTGAATAGTTAGTTTTCAAAAGTGTTCCTCCTTACCCCTGCATACGTGACATCCCTCGAGTTGATGAGTAGAATTTTTTTTCCCCTGCTGTTGTTGTTGTTTGATAACAATGTCTTATGTTGATGCTAAATTTATACGTAAAATGTGTGGAAATAAGTATAACATTGTTGAGTGAACCTAAAAACAATCAGGGGTCAAATAGGTCAAATGAGATCCGTCAGGCGGATGCTGTATTATTCATGTATTTATATGATTCTTGGTTGCTGAGGCCGGGGTGGTTCCCGAATGGTAAGTTGCTGCGGGATTAAAGTTCAGCCTTGAGGAAAGTCAGTGTTAGAGAATATGTATATGTGAATACCTTATACTTAATGTTATAAGAGAAGGGCGGGAAGATGAATGATTTTCTCTGGAAAACGGCTAGTGACCACCAGTTGAAAGTTGCAAGTGCAAGTGATTTAAATAAATGGTAAAACGGTGGTAGAGATATGTGTTGGGAAATTGTGCCATGAACCCGGACAAGTAAAATCAAGGGATGAAGGAATATCTATTCCTACCCCTTTCCAGCCCAAGAAGCCTGTACTGCCCGCAACCAGTGGGAGGTTATTGATGAGGTTATATAGACCAAATGTTTTTTTTTTTTTTTTTTTTTTTTTTTTTTTTTTTTTTTTTTTTTTTTTTACTTTGGGTATTCTGAGTTTTGGTTGCAGAGGTCTTAAGAAGAAACGCGTGGAATTATTTTATATTGTTTTGTATACATTTTAACATATCCCGCTTCACCCTTTCATATTCCTCCTCCTCCGCCTCCTCTAAAAAATGGCGTAGACCTTCTCAAGTGGCTCCTCATCTGACCATTAGTACAATCACCTCCTCTGTTTCTCCAAAATCTGAGTTTCCATTTCAATCTGGTTTCGTTTCCTAAGTTTTTCAATTATCCATTTCTCTCTAAAGTAATTCGAGTCTCCTTTACCCTTTATTATTGCTTTTCCTTTTTTCCCACTTCATTTTTTTTCTTTATCTAAGTGTCAAGGAATTTAAAAGAACTGAATAGTTGAGTCTGTATTACGTGCAATTACTGCCTCTGTCTGACTGGTAATATTTTGATAGTTCAATAATTTTATTAAGCGATTCTTGGGAGTAGTAGAGAATGACATGTATATATTTAGATATATATGCACATATACATATTTTCAACTCTTTCCACACGCTCCCCCTTTTCTAACTACAACCTGCTGGCTTGAGAGTTTGTTAGAGAGTGTGGTTTCCAAGTATACGTCTTCAGGCAAATCTTCTATCAGTAAGGGAATTTTACCTTGATCATGACAGGAAATATACATATATATATATATATATATATATATATATATATATATATATATATATATATATATATATATATATGTATATATATATATATATATATATACATATATATGTGTATATATATATATATATATATATATATATATATATATATATATATATATAATATATATATATATATATATATATATATATATATATATATATATATATATATATATATATATATATATTTATATATACATATATATATATATATATATATATATATATATATATATATAAATATATATATATATATATATATATATATATATATATATATATATATATATATATATATATGGGTGACCCTGGCTGGTACAATTTTGCTGGTCATAGAGAGACGCAAATCCTTTCACCATGTTAAGGTATCCCCACCCAGGAAATAGGAAAGAAAAATGTCTCAAAAGGGTTTGAAATTGTCAATCATTTCTGCATCTGTTGCTTAAACTGTTCAATCAACTATAAATTAATCTGTGCGAGATAATTTATGAGCTTGTCTTTTAGAAATGCTATTTATATCATTATCATCAGTGGTAGAAAACGGATATCATATTGTGTAATTATAGTGCCTTGTTATTATTAACTATTGCTTTTGGGAGTAATTGAAATGGTATAGGGTAAAATAGATCAGTTAACTATTTCATCTCTTTCCGCCCATTTAGAGAGAGAGAGAGAGAGAGAGAGAGAGAGAGAGAGAGAGAGAGAGAGAGAGAGAGAGAGAGAGAGAGAGAGAGGGGGGGGGGATCTAACGCGATTGAAGATTTAACGATAATCTTAAAGGATTTTTCATGATTGTATACTTTCGCTTCCCTGGCTTATCGCTATCAGTAGTTTCGCGAGCAGAGAAGGAGACTGGGAAATAAGAACACAAAATTGAATCTCTTTTGTGCCAAATTACCTCATTTCAGTCATTTATTATGCATTTTTCATTCCCGTAATTGCCATTCCGAAAGACGAACATTTCTTGGCAATTAACTATAATGTTCCAATTAATCTTATTATTTCATCGAAAAATGTTGTGGATATTTCAATTTAATCTTCGTGTTTATTTTTTAGATTCCTTAGTATAAATTTTATTAAAATTTTCTGGAAAATGTTAAGTATTTTTATGCTCTTTGAAGAAACGTGTATAAAGAAATTGAGTTTAGTATGTCTTTAGAATTGGAGTTTAATGAAAGTTTGAAAAAACAAATTAGACAATGTTACTGTACGGACATGAATCGTAGTAGGACAATGAAACAATACCCAACATATTTTATAGATTTGAGGAGAAAGCCTTTAGAAGAATATTGGGAGATAAATGACATGTCAGGATTAAAAACTATAAGAGATATTACTCAAGTGTCATATGTGGATGAAATCACAGTGAGGGGTAGTTTGAGATGGTTCGGCATCCATTTTGCACTACCCAAGAGAGAGTAGTTCACCAAACTTTCATTTGGGCTCCACAATGCAACAGTGTTACCCCATACGAATAGGAAAAACAAAAGCATGCTAATAGAAGAATGAACTAGAAGAATTGGCAGGCCCAGGCCTACAGGCTAAGGACTATGAAGCGGGAAGTATGAGGAGATGAATGGAGAAGTATTGGTTTAAAAGCTCAAGATAGAGACGACTGATGAAATGTAACTAAGGCTCTTTGCGTCAAAAGGCGTAGGAGGAGATGATGGTGATATCACCCCCCCCCCCCAAAAAAAAAAAAAGAGGCAGGTAAAAAAGGCACTGCTGTACAAATTATATGGAGACATATTAGATCAAACTATAAAAGCCTAAAATTA
>NC_090753.1:8923968-8928968 GCF_036898095.1 Palaemon carinicauda
CAAACAAACATATATATATATATATGTATGTATATATATATATATATATATATATATATATATATATATATATATATATACATAATATATATATATATATATATATATATATATATGTATATATATATATATATATATATATATATATATATATATATATATATATATATATATATATATATATATATATACGTAAATTAAATTGGTAGTGGAAGTACATCTCTCTCTCTCTCTCTCTCTCTCTCTCTCTCTCTCTCTCTCTCTCCTCTCTCTCTCTCTCTCTCTCCAAGTAATTTTAACTTTGAAACATAAATTTCCCAGCAACGACACCTGAGAAAAAATAAATTTCCAGGGAGAGAAAAGTGGCGGTGCTGAGCGCCATTTTGGAGTCATGAGTTTAGAAATGAGGTTGTCCTATGACCCTAAGAAGTTTCGGGGGGAATCTGAGCCAAAATATAGTAACATTACAAGATGTTACTGACGTAACTTATGAATAAATTATTGAATGTCCATAGGTTTACTAGTGATTCTATGCTTGTTTTCATTGTGAAAAGGATTAGAATACTTTTGATATAATTTTCACCTATCACAGAAATGCAGCATTGGCGTACGTAAGGCAGGAATGTGACCCCTTTCCCCTCCCCCCTCGCCTCTCACTTCCAAGAACCGGGCTGCCGTCAAAGCAGTGTCAAAAAAATAAAAGTTTGTAATTACATATTCAAAATTGCCACCCAGTCATCAGGATAAAGGGGAGGGGGGGATCTGTTTCAAACTCCATTTTTTTTTCCGCTCTCTTATAGAAAACATTGAAAGTGAAGTCTGATTATCATATTCTTGTACGTTTATAAATATTTGATTTTCATTAAATGAAGAATATAACACTATCACCAGCGATTTTTAAATAATTTTGGAATTTATAAAACTCCTAATTTTTCAAATATGAAAAGAGAAAATTGCAATGGAGATATCTTAGGTCATACAACAAAATCATAAGAATATAATACTAATATGCATTTATGAAAAAATGACATCCATATTCGTAGGGAAAAATAAATCTATTATTAAAATCATTCCTATACATCTAATCATCGGCAAAAATACATAAGAAATTATGGTATTTCTCTTGACAAAACCCCCTACCTACGTGTGTGCTTTAGAACGATCAATAGCGAAGGATGCCATTTGTCTTAGGCCATTTAAGAAAGTGGAAGTGAGGAGGTTCGACCGAGATTAATTGAAGCAGTTAAGATGAATAAGTGATACAGAGAGAGAGAGAGAGAGAGAGAGAGAGAGAGAGAGAGAGAGAGAGAGAGAGAGAGAGAGAGAGAGAGAGAGAATTAATGTTCATGTGAACAATTTCAACTATATAAAGAACAAATCCTTATTTTCAAACCTAATCAGTAATAAACTAAAAAATAACCGAACCTTGACTTTACGTATTTATGCAAAACAATACCATTTTTTGCCTAAACAACATTTCTCTTTTCGCCAGATAATGGCCTTATGGAACAGAAGTGTTATGGCAGAAAGGATCACTTAAAAATCTTCAATGGCTGAAGATTAAACTCCTAGAGGCCCAGAATCTCATCCTCTGCTGAATATAAAGATTTCAGGAAAGCAAAAGACATATTTACATATAGAGACTGACAGTTGTGGGATTCCATTCTCTCGTATGGATACGATGTTACTGTATATGTATTTTCATTATGTCTGTCGATATCACTATTGGATGGCACTAGTAACTCCAATCAAATCCTTTCGACCCTATGATACACATTCAGAAATTTATCTGGAAAATAAACATCATCGTTATCAGACAATTTTTTTTTTTTTTTCTTTTTTTTTTTTTTTTTTTTTTTTTAAGGATATCTGGACGTATTATTCCATGGGGACGGAAAATTCTTATTATTCTTTTAGGAAAATTATTGTTGCAAAAGAAATTATTTTTATTTTCTAGAGATCCATACAGGAAGAAAACTTCCACCCTATCAAATAGAGAAAATGAACGAAGGCGGGAAACGATATTTGTGAAATGTTTGTTTATTGACTTCATTGTCTATGGTAACGAAAGATACGCCTATAAAAACTGAGAGAAATTGTGATGATTTTGAGATAATGGCTGATATCCAAATAATTTTAGATGGATTGTTGAAGGAAATGTCGTTTCCTAACTTTTTCATTTTCATCCTAAAATCTTATACTTTTTATATGAATTAAAATTTGTATATAGATATATATAGATATATATAGATATATATATATATATATATATATATATATATATATATATATATATATATATATATATATATATATATATATATATAGCAGTAATCCACTATATTCTGTATAAAGTATTTAAAGTTTTTTACATATATCAACAACACCATCATTAAATGCAGCCATTGATATACCACTGCAAGACAAAGGCTTCATATAATTCCATATTCGCTGATCACTATAGATTGGTTATTGTGGTAGATTTTACTCTGAATGCTCAAAGCAAATCAACCTACCTTAGTTGCTAATGACTAGTACAGCTCTGCTGACCATGGAGAAACCCAAACCCTTCCACCGCCTTAAGGTTTTAAGGTATCCCTACTTCATACATATCCATTTTTCTCAATACATATTTTCCCCATTTTATAGGACTGTTGCCAGATAGATAGATAGATAGATAGATAGATATATTGCCATACAGCAATAATTTCTTGATAATTAATCCTTACAGTAATTTATTTTTTCTCCATTATTTTGCTTACTGTAGCCACAAGGAACACGTTTCCCGATCTTCCATTTTTTTATTCCTCCAGTCCCTCCATATCCAATACTCAGCAAACCCATTTACGCCCTTCAAACTTGATGCTGCATCTCCTGAACTACTTCTCGTATTCACCCAGCTGTTGTCACAATGAAAAAATCCATTAGACTTCCATTCAAGCGAGGATGTGTTTACGATTCAGATGGAACTTTACAGCAGATATTCTCTCTCTCTCTCTCTCTCTCTCTCTCTCTCTCTCTCTCTCTCTCTCTCTCTCTCTCTCTCTCTCTCTCTCTCTCTCTCTCCATAGCATTTCAGCAAGGTTATTTTATTTTCTTAAAACAAATTCAGGAGTTTATTGTTTCCTTGTACACGTGCAGTCATACTGTGCAACATCAATAAACACAATTATGAATAAATAAATTGTATGAAGGAATTTAACTTGAACCATAAAGGACTTTTTATGAGGGGGTGGTCGGCTGCTGAGAGGATATGCTGGTCAATTGGTAACATCCCTGACTGATGTTCTGCTGGACGTAGGATCGAGTCACACTCAAACTGGACAGTTTTTGTTGTGTCTGTGACCTCACCATCCTGGTTACCTAAGGATGGGGGTTTTGTGGGAACTTCAAATATCTACTTGCTGAGTCATCAGCACCTATTGCCTTACCCCACCAGGTCCTAGCTTGAGTGGAAAAGGGGATTGATTTTTTGTCATATGTCCACTAGAGAGTTATGGGGTCTTTTGACGGGCCAGATAGTACTACATTGGATCCTTCTCTCTGGTTACGGTTCATTTCCTTTTGCCCTACACACACACACACGAACACACAAACACACACGCTGAATTGTCGGGCTTATTCCTGACATATTTCCCTCTTTTCTCATACACCCGACAACACAGATTACCAAACAATTCTTCTTCACTCAAGGGGTTAACTACTACACTGTACTTGTTAGTGGCCACTTTCCTCTTGGTAAGGGTAGAAGAGATTCTTTAGCTATGGTAAGCTGCTCTTCTAGGAGAAGGACACTCCAAAAATCAAACTATTGTTCTTTAGTCTTGGGTAGTGCCATAGCCTCTGTACCAAGGTCTTCCACTGTCTTGGGTTAGAGTTCTGTTGCTTGAGGGTACACTCGAGCACACCATTCTATCTTATTTGTCATCCCCTTGTTTTGTTAAAGTTTTTATAGTTCATATAAGATATATTTATTCTGTCGTTGGTACTCTTAGAATATTTTATTTTCCTTTTTCTGTTCCTTACTTGGCTATATTCCCTGTTGGAGCCCCTGGGCTTATAGTATCCTGCTTTTCCAACTAAGGTTGTAGCTTGTGAAGTAAAAATAATAATAATAATAATATATGGTCAGTCTTCAGGATATTGTTTTGGGTCTTTAGAAAATTGGCATTGTGCCTTCCTCTAACATTCATGAGTGACTTTTTAACTAAGCCTTTGGTAATCGAGTTAAACCTTGCCTAATTTAAGTTGAATTATTAATACTAATATTATTCTGAATGAACCTAATGCAACTTGGCCTAATCCAATATTTGCGTCCATATTATTATTATTATTATTATTATTATTATTATTATTATTATTATTTGTTATCTATTATCTATTATTTATATATTTCGGGAGTGTACCCTAGTGTAAACAGGTTTTATTGAAAGTTATTGCTGCCTCAGTGACGCTGATTTTTAAATTAACTTTATGTGCAAGTCCAACTTAACGACGTTGTAACCGATGGTCTTTATGGCCTATTAGAAACATCCCTTCCCAGTGATCTGCCAAACTGAGTTTCTAGTCTAGAGGTTTTGCAACTTCGTCCTCCTTGTGAGCTAGGGACGTGGGTTTTGGAGGAGCCTAGAGGTCAATCTGCCGAGTCATCAGCAGCCATTACCGGGCACTCACTGGGTGGAGAGGGGGCTTGGGAATGATCATATTTATATATTGTCAGTCTCTAGAGCATTCATTGTCTTGCTAGTTAGAATATTGGTTCAGCCGCTAGCCTCTACCATTCATGAGTGGTCTTTAAACCTATCATATAGATTACTTGTTTAAAGGCCAGAGCTAAGAGAGATTAGTCACTGGCTGTAAACGGAAAGTTAATTGATTGTAGACTTCTTCAACTCTTTGGAAATGATCATTGTATATATAGTTATATGGTTATATTTATGTTTTCATCTATATTTTCTATTACTATTTGCATGTATTTTTGCGTATTTGTGACCCTGATT
>NC_090753.1:8933968-8938968 GCF_036898095.1 Palaemon carinicauda
ATACTCACGAAAAAAAAAGAAACACAACACGTTTAGTCATAAATTTGAAAAAGAAAATCAATGTTAGTAATTTTTTTTTTTTTTTGACAAATCAAATCAATCAAAACATCAATAGAAAAGGGGAACAGTCAGTAAGGTACACATACTTGAGGAAAAATTTGCTGCAGCTGCTTAGACGCTATTAGTATAGAGACTTCAGGCTTGAGAACGTTGAAGAAGGTGGCTGAAGTTCTGATGAAAATTGCATGATGACTGAATTCAAACACGTAACAAAAAGGTTGGCATCAAGATGGGACATCAGAAGTTTTCTCGAGGATATCGATGATGGTGTACCAACCGTGTTTCACACAATTGTACATAATTCCATTTGTATATATTATGCTTGTATCTTCGCTCTTCCCTCGCACTAAAACGAACATGAAAATTCATGTCTGTTTTTTCCTCTGTAATATTGTCTGTCTTGTGAACTTGTTATGTCCTGTTGCCTTGAAGTTTTGTATATAAGAAGAATGTTCTACAATAATATAACTCAGTCGTTTCCAATCTGCCTTTGAGTTCACAGCCTTACTCGGCGCCGTCACATTGGTGACCCCGGAAGTCGACTCGCTCCCACTGCCTTCCACCCCCACCTCCCTTGCCCCTCCATCGTTGGTACTATGACGGAGAAGGACTCTACAGCAGTTGGCGCCGCGGCCACCCCATTGAAACTTTCACCGTTCGCCAGCAGAGAAGCGTTTGCTTGGTTTCAACGCGCTGAAGTCCACTTTCGTATCAGGGGCGTGACTCGCTCAACCACCAAAGCGGATTATGTTCTCGCGGCGATACCCGAGGACACCTTCCCAGAAATATCCGACTGGCTTTGTGAATAAGGAGACACCCCAATAGCGTATGACGCCCTCAAAACATACCTTCTGCAGCAGTACTCGCCGTAGCCAGCCGCCCGTATAGCAAAGCTTTTTCAGCTCTCACAACAACCGTTGGGGGACCAAAGGGCTTCGCTAGCCACCAGGGAAATGACCAGTATCGCTCGCCTTCAACCTGCCGCAGACGGCTCTCCTCGTGAGGTGAACCTACTCCGTGCCCTTTGGATACGCCGTTTACCTGAACCTGTACGCGCTGCCATA
Organism: Palaemon carinicauda; assembly: GCF_036898095.1. NCBI lineage: Eukaryota > Metazoa > Arthropoda > Malacostraca > Decapoda > Palaemonidae > Palaemon > Palaemon carinicauda. Next base: position 8,935,093 of record NC_090753.1, read on the forward strand.
CCCGATGTCGATAGTTTACCCATAAAGGACTTGATGACCAAAGCCGACGCCCTTATGGACAGCCACTTCAAGACCTCCATCAACGCCTCCACCCCTGACGACGAGGATGCCTATTCAACGTCAACCGAAGCTGACATGAATGCCGTAGGACATACACGCCTACCCCGTGACGTGCCGAAGTGGCGACAAAGCCGCCCACCACCCACCAATCGCTCGCGCCCCAACGAACGACTTCTACAGCCACTTACTACCTCCCATCCGCCGCAGTTTTGCTATTACCACTTCAGATTCGTGGCAATCGCGAAGAAATGTGCCAAAGATTGTCAGTGGCCAAAAAACGTGTAAGTAGGCCATCGCTTGTGGCGGTGGCCTCCCATGTTTCTAATCTTTTCTTTTTACAGGATGCAGGAACGGGCGTGCGATTTTTGGTAGACACAGGCGCTTGTCGTTCCCTTTTGCCAAGGAAACTCTTCAAGGCACAACGTAGTCTGTCTACATCTGCCGACGTCCGCTTGGTAGCTGCCAACGGATCTGCGATTCCCACCTACGGTTACGAGAACCTCACATTATCGTTCGGAAACGGTAAATTCAAATGGAAGTTTCTCGTTGCTGACGTCACAATGCCAATCCTCGGTGCGGATTTCCTCTCTCATTTCCACCTTCTGATCGATGTCGCCCACCGACGATTGGTCAACGCAGACTCGTACTTGTCGACACCTCTTCAACCCGCCCCCTCTAACCTCGCACATCAGCGCACCCATGGATGCCTACGCCCACCTCCTCACGTCGTACCCGGAAGTTTTCCGTCCAGAACTTCGCCAAACGCCCACGGTTCCTGCCAAGCACGGTATTTATCACCATATCAAGACGACGGGACCCCCAGTCTTCGCAAAATTCAGACGTCTGGCACCGGAACGATTGGCAGCCGCCAAACAGACGTTCGCCGAAATGGAGAAAATGGGCCTTTGCCAAAAGGCCTCCAGCCCATGGTCGTCACCCTTACACATCGTTCTGAAAAAAGACGGCTCCCTCCGTCCGTGCGGGGATTACAGGCGCCTGAACATGCAAACAGAACCAGATCACTACCCCCTCCCAAACATTGCCAACGTGACCTCCTACCTGCACAAAGCGAAGGTTTTCTCTACGCTCGACCTCCTGAAGGGGTATTATCAGGTGCCTATGAACCCAGAAGACATCCCCAAGACCGCCATCACCACTCCGTTTGGCACATACACCTTCAATTACTCCTGTTTTGGCCTTCGTAATGCTGGGGCAACGTTTCAACGTCTCATGGATGGCATCTTAAGGGACCTCCCTTTCTGTGTATGTTATGTGGACGACATACTTGTGTTCTCCTCCTCAAAAGAGGAACAACTCCGTCACCTGCGCATCGTGCTCGACCGCCTGCAACAAAACGGCCTTGTAGTCCGGTACGACAAGTGTACCTTTGGCGCCAACGAAGTGTCGTTCTTAGGGCACCGTATCACTCCTGAAGGAGTCCATCCCCTACCTGAGAGGGTAGCAGCCGTTCAGAATTTCCCCGCGCCCTCGACCGTCAAAGCTCTGCAGGAATTCTTGGGCATGATCAACTATTATCACCGTTTTCTGCCAGCCATTGCCGCCACTCTTGCTCCCCTCTACACCTCCCTCAAGGGCAAGCCAAAGGACCTGAAGTGGGGTCCCCTTCAAGAAGCAGCCTTCTGCAATGCAAAGAAGGCCCTATCAACTGCTGCGGCTCTCACTTTTCCTATCCCACACGCCCCTCTCCTTCTCTCCACCAATGCCAGCAACGTCGCTATTGGTGCAGTACTCGAGCAGGTGGTCAAAGGCTCGCCCCGCCTATTGGCCTTCTTCAGCAGAAAACTCTCCAAGGCAGAATCGGGTTATTCTACCTTCGATCGAGAATTGCTGGCGGTGCACTTGGCTGTCCGTCACTTTCGCCATTTCTTAGAAGGTACGCCCTTCGTCATTCGCAGAGACCACATGCCTCTGGTGCACGCCTTCACTCGACAGTCTGACGCCTGGTCCGCCCGTCAACGCCGACATCTCTCCGCCGTGGCTGAATACAATTGCACCCTCCAATACATCCCTGGGAAAATGAATCCCGTTGCCGATGCCCTGTCAAGAAATACGTTGTCTGCCATTCAACTGGGATTGGATTACAATGCCCTGGCTGAAGCCCAACGACAGGATCCAGAGTATCAAGCTTGTAGGACATCCTGCAAGTCCCTCCGTTGGGAAGATTTTCCCCTCGAAGACTCCAACACCACCCTAATCTGTGACGTCAGTACTGGTAGACCGCGACCTTGGATTCCTGCTCCCATGCGCCGACAGGTGTTTGATTTCATCCACGGCCTTTCACATCCCTCGTGCCGTTCTACTGCACAGCCTTCTGAAGGCAAAGTTCATTTGGCACGGCTTTTCTAAGGATGCTAAGGATTGGGTCCGCGCCTGTACTTCTTGCCTAACTTCCAAAGTACATCGATACACGGATTCAGGAGTGGGCACCTTTCCTCAACCTCAGCGTCGTTTCGCACACATTCACGTCGACGTTGTAGGCCCCCTACCCACATCACAAGGACATCGTTACATATTTACCGTCATCGACCGCTCCACTCGTTGGCCTGAAGCCATTCCCATGGAAACTGCAACGTCCGCCTCATGTACATCTGCCTTACTCTCTGGATGGATTTCAAGATTCGGTATCCCTGAGCATATTACTTCTGACAGGGGAACCACCTTCACCTCTCAATTGTGGACGTAATTAGCGAATCTCCTGGGCATCACCCTACATCAGACAACGGCCTACAACCCCACTGCCAATGGAATGGTTGAACGTTTTCATCGCACCCTCAAAGCAGCTTTGATGTCCCGCTGCAAGGATTGCAACTGGTTTACTCAGCTTCCCTGGGTCCTCCTTGGACTAAGGACCACTCCTAAAGACGCCCTCGAGGTCTCGGCAGCTGAAATGGTGTATGGCGATCCGTTGGTCGTCCCTGCCGAATATCTTCCTTCTACAACCTCGTCTGACGATCTCCAGCGCATATGTCACGTCGTGGGAAAATTTACTCCGTGCCGCCAGACTTACAAGCCCCCAGCGAAGCATCACATACCAACGGACTTGCACTCTGCAACGCACGTCTTCCCGCGCAACGACACCAGCAAGCCACCACTAACGCCCCCTTACACGGGCCCTTTCCTTGTGATCCGACGCAGTCCGAAAGCATTCCTCCTAAACAGTCGGGGCAAAGAAGACTGGGTCTCCATTGATCGTCTAAAACCTGCTTGTCTTCTGCCAGATGACCCGCCTACAGTTCGCCTCTCTAGATCAGGGCGCCCTATTTAACATGTACAGTATGTCATTTTTAGGGGGGGAGCCATGTACCAACCGTGTTTCACACAATTGTACATAATTCCTTTTGTATATATTATGCTTGTATCTTCGCTCTTCCCTCGCACTAAAACGAACATGAAAATTCATGTCTGGTTTTTCCTCTGTAATATTGTCTGTCTTGTGAACTTGTTATGTCCTGTTGCCTTGAGGTTTAGTATATAAGAAGAATGTTCTACAATAATATAACTCAGTCGTTTCCAATCTGCCTTTGAGTTCACAGCCTTACTCGGCGCCGTCACAATGGTGTTGAACTAAGCCAGGCAGCAGGCAGTGCTGGCTACTTCTCATCACAAAACAAGGAGGGCTTGCTGCTTCATTTTGTCTCCTCTTCTCAGTCATAACAGGATTTTGGAGATAGGCGTTTGTTGTCTGAAGGGAAGGTTCGAGTCTGGCTCTATCAAACTTCTGGTCTTCTCTGCTTCTTATCTCGTTAGGTTTTGGTTCTCATCTGCTTCGGACATAGTTCTTCTCTTGTCTTATGA
>NC_090753.1:8943968-8946468 GCF_036898095.1 Palaemon carinicauda
ACGATACAATACCACTCAATGTGGCAATTTCTTTACATATAAAATAGAAAATACTTTGATTAGACTTATAGAGGATGTAGTTAACAGTAACACGGTAAATGAGTTAAAAAAAATAGTTAGACAAGATAATAAGAACTCTCTAAATCCTTAAACTACTATGAGATTCAGGGCCTCTGTAACACGGTTTTTTGGACTTTGCTCCTTATCAATGCATCGGATGTAGCTTAAAGTTGACATATGTATATTTTACAACCACACACAAATTTTGTCAGCATTATCAATAACCTAAACCCGATAGTTTTAATTTTCATAGAGTAAAAATTATCTAGCCGACGCCATGGCCAGTGATAACGAGCCAAGAGTCGAAAACATTCATTACGTAAGCAATGTAAAAACCTTTTGACAAAATTCTGCCCCGCCCATCCACCAGACACTCATTCACCTTGCTCCATCGGCTCTGAAACCCATAACAGTCAAGAATGGCTAACAGGATTTGGAATTGCCCCGTGGTTGCAAAACTGCATTTGTCTTACGACTTGTAACTTTATACAGTCTAGAGAAAGCCCGTGGCCATAGGTAATTTTTTCAGTTTCTAGGTTAAATCCAATGTTTATGGTCTGATTTGTATTTAGCGTAACATGATTATAATACTTGAGGCTTTTGAACATTTCCATTAACTATTCACTATGCCACCAAGAGAGAGAGAGAGAGAAAGAGGGAGATTGTAAGTAAACAGTCTTTATATAACTATTTTTGTTAAAATAAGAATTATGTGCTAAACACTCCATCAGACCAACGGATCATCCGATATAATTTTTTTCTTCTTCTTAGGCCGTACGACCGTTTTGGCTATGTTTTGGGCATGACTGCATTTTGTGAATAAATCATGAATAGCTTTAGGAGTTTTATTTGTACATCTAATGGGAATTTATAGAAGTAAAGTTAACATAATTCATGTATCCTTTAAAATAATTACTACATGTAGCAAAACAAATAGTAGTAAAGATGATAATGCAATGAAGGAATGATACCATACTTTATCTTTAGCTTCAACATCGGCAATAACATACCCAGTTACCATAATTTGTCAGCTTGATGAAATAATCTATCATCTAATGTTAAACTTAATTTCTGAGGAGGCCATGGCTTATTGCACAGTGAAAAAAACATGACAAAGACTTTATGAATGGCGGAACGATACATAAATGTGGGTGGGGTATCTGTGCTAGCGTAGTAATGGCTGTAGCAGTAGTGCCGCAGCATTAGTAAACATGAATTAAACGTTTAGGCCAACTGCTGGGATCCTTGAGGATCATTTAGCACTTCTTACAACTACTCAAGAAATGAGTTTTTATAGCCAGAATTTAAATTTTCTGATCCAACAATGCCCATGATAGCCTTCAATGTTATCCTGAATTACATCGTGGCCAAAGTGGGTGGAGCCTCATGAAGTCATCATTCTGACGATAATTATTGGTGCAGGTTTAAAGCCAAAATACGGTACCAGCTTTTTTTTTTCTTTCTTTTTTTTTCTCAGTAAATAGGTAGGTAGATAGACAATAAATAAAAATTGCTTGACATTGGATATAGCAGTTATCAAATCAAGCTTGTCTACTACGTTTTTGAAAATTACCAACTATTCCCTACACCTTGTCAATCTGATTGTGACCTATAAAGTAGACTGTAATTTCTTAGGAAACTTATTTTGGGAGTTAGACTAATAATCGAAGTGTTTTTGTTCATTATGACAATTATCAGTGGAGAGGTTTCGGAGTTCATAAAGGTGTACTGCTTTGCTTTTATTTAAACTTTTGTGTCATTGTTGGCAGAGGTATAGCCTTCGTTACGTATAGCCAATCATCGATCGAGAAAGAGGGAAGAAATGCCGTCATAAGTTACGTAACGAGTGCGTTCGAAACCTTTCCTCTGAATAAGTTGGCCTGTCTTCAAAAAACGTCACTTTTACATTATAAGTACCAAATTTATTCAACTTACGTAATGCAGAATATAGTCAAAATTTATGTGTAGATATAATGTGCATTCTGAAGAAGCGTTATATTTATGAAATTCATAGATAAAAAAATTATTGCGAAAAAACCGTGTTACAGAGGCCCTGAATCTCATAGTAAATCACTCTACCAAAGGGCAAATTCTTTGAGAAATCCAAAATCCTCGTAAATTTTTTGTAACTTTCTTTCTCTCTCTCTCTCTCTCTCTCTCTCTCTCTCTCTCTCTCTCTCTCTCTCTCTCTCTCTCTCTCTCTCTCTCAGTGTTTGCCACTTTACAACTATATTGGGAGAAGAAATGATCAAACGCAAGCAAGATTAGAAAATTAGATAATGGGTCTCAGCATCGCAAGAGGATCTCACACTAAAACAAAACACGATTAATTTTCGAGGTCTTTGGAAAGCGGATTTTGAAGGGGTGGATTTATATTATTATTATTATTATTATTATTATTATTATTATTATTATTATTATTATTATTATTATTATTATT
>NC_090753.1:8951468-8971468 GCF_036898095.1 Palaemon carinicauda
AGGTGTATAAGCAGATGAGCAATCTGGTGAAGTAATAAGCATTTTGTGTCTGTAAGAAATCCAACACCCACCCCCCATCTCCCACCATTAATCTCTATGAAGTCTCTGGCATCAGGGTGACAGAATGTGTTTAAGGCGATAGACAGACTTTTTTTTTGGCTTTTAATCCATATACCTGGTGGATAATCTTACTGGAATTAGTATGGACCAACAGGGGTCACTTACCATATTTAGATAGGCCCTGTGCATCACAAGGAACTGTCTAGCCTTTGATTAATGTAGTCGATGAATCCTCTACGACTAACTCAATGAAAAGAAAATATGACATATTGGACCCCAGTCCCTGGAGTACCTGGGTGCTATGAATCTCCCCGTTTATAAATACTAAAGAAAATTGGTGAATTTTAAATTGGAATGTTAGGTCCATGAATAATAATGGAAAGTTACATGTTGAGATTGCATTTATAGAATATCATTTGGATATATTGGCCGTAAGTGAAAAACTATGTGTGGGGATTGGTAAACATTCCTTGGATCGAGGCAAAACTACCACTAGAGAGTTATGGGGTTGTACCAACAGTGTGTCACACAATCGTACATATTCATTTTGTGTATATATTATGCTTGTATCTTCGCTCTTCCCTCACACTTAAAAGAACCAGAATAAACATGTCTGCTTTTTTTCTCTGTAACAGTGTTAGTGTTTGAATATGAAATTTCTTGTTGCATTGAGCCTTTGTATATAAAGGAGAGTGTTCTATAATAAATTTACGCAGTTTCTTTCATACTGTCTTTGAGTCACAACCTTCTCTCGGCCCGTCACATTGGCGACCACAAAAGTCGACTCACTCCAACCGCCTTCCACTCCCTCCCCTTGCCCCTCCATCGTTGGTACTATGGCGGCCTCTACAGAAGTTAGCGCTGTGGCTGCCCCATTGAAACTTTCATCGTTCGCCAACGGAGAGGCGTTTGCTTGGTTTCAGCGCACAGAAGTCCAGTTTCGCATCAAGGGCGTGACTCGCTCAACCACCAAATCAGATTATGTTCTTGGGGCGATACCTGAGGACACCTTCCCGGAAATATCCGACTGACTTTGTGAACAAGAAGACACCTCAATAGCGTATGACGCCCTCAAAACATACCTTCGGCAGCAGTACTTGCCGTCGCCTGCCGCCCGTATAGCAAAGCTTTTTCAGCTCTCGCAACAACCTTTGGGGGATCAAAGGGCTTCGCTTGCCCTCAGGGAAATGACCAGTATCGCTCGCCTGCAACCTGCCATAGACGGCTCTCCTCGTGAGGTGTAACTACTTCGTGCCCTTTGGATACGCCTATTACCCGGACCTATACGCGCTGCCATACCCGATGTCGATAGTTTACCCATAAAGGACTTGATGACCAAAGCCGACGCCCTTATGGACAACCACTTGAAGACCTCCATCAACGCCTCCAACCCTGACAAAGAGTATGCCTATTCAACGTCAACCAAAGCTGACGTGAATGCCGTAGGACAGACACGCCTACCCCGTGACGTGCCAAAGCGGCGACAAAGCCACCCACCACCCACCAATCGCTCGCGCCCCAACCAACGACTTTTACAGCCAATTACTACTTCCCATCCGCTGCAGTTTTCCTATTACAGCTTCAGATTCGGGGCAACCGCGGAGAAATGTGCCAAGGATTGTCAGTGGCCAAAAAACGTGTAAGTAGGCCATCGCTCGTGGCAGTGGCCTCCCGTATTTCTAATCTTTGATTTTCACATGATGCAGGAACGGGCGTGGGTTTTTTGGTAGACACGGGTGCTTGTCGTTCTCTTTTGCCAAGTGAGCTTTTCAGGACCCGACGTAGGCTGTCTACATTTGCCAACATCCGCTTTGTAGCTGCCAACGGATCTGCGATACCCACCTACAGTTACGAGAACCTCAAATTATCGGTCGGAAACGGTAAATTTAATTGGAAGTTTCTTGTTGCTGACGTCACATTGCCAATACTCGGTGCGGATTTTCACTCTCGTTTCCAACTTCCGGTCGATGTCGCCCACTGACGATTGGTCAACGCACACTCATACTTGTCGACACCTCTTCAACCCGCCCCCTCTAACCTCGCTCTCTACATCAGCGCACCCACAGATGCCTATGCCCACCTCCTCACGTTGTACCCTCAAGTTTTCCGCCCAGAAGTTCGCCAAATGCCCACGGTTCCTGCCAATCACGGTCTCTATCACCATATCAAGACGACGGGACCCCCAGTCTTCGCAAAATTCATACGTCTGGCACCGGAACGATTGGCAGCCGCCAAACAGACGTTCGCCGAAATAGAGGAAATGGGGCTTTGCCAAAAGGCCTCCAGCCCATGGTCGTCACCCTTACACATCGTTCTGAAGAAAGACGGCCCCCTCCGTCCGTGCGGGGATTACAGGTGACTTAACATGCAAACAGAAGCGGATCACTACCCCCTCCCAAACATTGACGACGTGATCTCCTACCTGCACAAAGCGAAGGTTTTCTCTACGCTCGACCTCCTGAAGGGGTATTATCAGGTGCCTATGAACCCAGAAGACATCCCCAAGACCGCCATCACCACTCCGTTTGGTACATACACCTACAATTACTCCTGTTTTGGCCTTCGTAATGCTGGGGCAACGTTTCACCGTCTCACAGATGGCATCTTAGGTGATCTCCCTTTCTGTGTATGTTATGTGGACGACATACTTGTGTTCTCCTCCTCAAAAGAGGAACACCTACGGTTCGGCGCATCATGCTCGACCGCCTGCAACAAAACGGCCTTGTAGTCCGGTACGACAAGTGTACCTTTGGCGCCCACGAAGTGTCGTTCTTAGGGCACCGTATCACTCCTGAAGGAGTCCATCCCCTCCCTCAGAAGGTAGCAGCCGTTCAGGACTTCCCCGCGCCCTCGACCGTCAAAGCTCTGCAGGAATTCTTGGGCAAGATCAACTATTATCACCATTTTCTGCCAGCCATTGCCGCCACTCTTGCTCCCCTCTACGCCTCCCTCAAGGGCAAGCCAAAGGACCTGAAGTTGGGTGCCCTTCAAGAAGCGGCCTCTTGCAATGCAAAGAAGGCCCTATCAACTACTGCGACTCTCACTTTCCTATCCCAAGTGCCCCTCTCCCTCTCTCCACTGATGCCAGCGACGTCGCTATTGGTGCAATACTTGAACCGGTGGTCAAACAGGTCGCCCCGCCAATTGGTCTTCTTCAGCAAAAAACTGTCCAGGGCAGAATCGGGTTATTCTACCTTCGATCGTCACTTTCACCATTTCTTAGAAGGTACGCCCTTCGTCATTCGCACAAACCACATGCCTCTGGTGCACGCCTTCACTCGACAGTCTGACGCCTGGTCCGCCAGGCAACGCCGACATCTTTCCACCGTGGCTGAATACAATTGCACCCTTCAATACGTCCCTGAGAAAATGAATCCCGTTGCCGATGCCGTGTCAAGAAACACGTTGGCTGCCGTTCAACTGGGATTGGATAACAGCGCCCCGGCTGAAGCCCAATGACAGGATCCAGATTATCAAGAATGTAAGACATCCTGCACGTCCCTCCGTTGGGGACACCTCCCCCTCGAAGACTCCAACACCACCCTCCTCTGTGACATCTGTATTGGTAGACCATGACCTGGATTCCTGCTCCCATGCGCCGGCAGGTGTTTGATTTCATTCACGTCCTTTCACATTCCTCGTGCCGTTCTACTGCACAGCTTCTGAAGGCAAAGTTCATTTGGCACGGCATTTCTAAGGATGCTAAGGATTGGGTCCGCGCCTGTACTTCTTGCCAAACTTCCAAAGTACATCGACACACGGATTCAGGAGTGGGCACCTTTCCTTCATCCTCAGCATCGTTTCACACACATTCACGTCGACGTTGTAGGCCCCCTACCCACATCACAAGGACATCATTACCTGTTTACCATCATCGACCACTCCACTCGTTGGCCTGAAGCCATTCCCATGGAAACTGCAACGTCCGCCTCATGTACATCTGCCTTACTCTCAGGATGGATTGCAAGATTTGGTATCCCTGAGCATATTACTTCTGACAGGGGTACGGCTTTCACTTCTCAATCGTGGAAATCATTAGCCAATCTCCTGGGCATCACCCTAAATCAGACAACGGCATACAACCCCGCTGCCAATGGAATGGTTGAACGTTTTCATCGCACCCTCAAAGCAGCATTGATGTCCCGCTGCAAGGATTCCAACTGGTTTACTCAGCTTCCTTGGGTCCTCCTGGGACTAAGGACCACACCTAAAAACACCCTCGACGTCTCGGCAGCTGAAAGGGTGTATGGCGACACGTTGGTCGTCCCTGCCGAAATTTTTCCTTCTACAACTTCCTCTGACGATCTCCAGCGCATACGTCACTTCGTGGGAAAATTTACTCCATGCCGCCCGACTTACAAGCCCCCAGCAAAGCATCACATACTAACAGACTTGCACTCTGCAACGCATGTCTTCCTGCGCAACGACACTAGCAAGCCACCGCTAATGCCCCCTTACACGGGCCCTTTACTTGTGATCCAACGCAGTCTGAAAGCATTCCTACTGAACATTCGTGGCAAAGAAGTCTGGGTCTCCATTGATCGTCTAAAACCTGCTTATCTCCTGCCAGATGACCCGCCTACAGTTCGCCTCTGTAGATCAGGGCGTCCTATTTAACACGTACAGTATGTCATTTTCGTGGGGGGAACCATGTACCAACCGTGTGTCACACGATCGTACATAGTTCATTTTGTGTATATATTATACTTGTATCTTCGCTCTTCCATCGCACTAAAAAGAACCAGAATAAATATGTCTGCTTTTCTCCTCTGTAACAGTGTCTGTTTTTTAACATGAAATTTCTTGTTGCTTTGAGCTTTTGTATATAAAGGAGAGTGTTCTATAATAAATTTTCTCAGTTTCTTTCATACTGTCTTTGAGTCACAACCTTCTCTCGGCCCGTTACAGGGTCCTTTGACTGGCCAAAGAGTACTACATTGGATCTCCCTCTCTGGTTACGATTTACTTTCTCTTTGCCAACATATACACTGAGTATTCTGGCTCATTTTTTTACAGATTTTTTTTCTGTCCTCATACACCTGGCAACACTAAGATACCAAACAATTCCTCTTCACTAAGGGGTTAACGTCTGCACTGGAATTGTTCAGTGGCTACTTTCCTCTTGGTAAGGGTAGGAGAGACTCTTTAGCTATTGTACCAACCGTGTGTCACACGATCGTACATAAATTATTTTGTATATATTATGCTTGTATCTGCGCTCTTCGCTCACACTAAAAAGAACCTGAATGATCATGTCTCCGGTTTTCCTCTGTAACATTGTCTGTCTCTTGAGCATGTTATGTCCTGTTGCCTTGAGGTTTTGTATTTAAAGGAGAGTGTTCCTTTATAAAGTACTCAGTTGATTGCATCCTGCCTTTGAGTTCACAACCCTCTCTCGGCCCGTCACATTGGTGACCCCGGAAGTTGACTTGCTCCCACCGCTTTCCACCCCCACCCCCTCGCCCCTCCATCGTTGGTACTATGGCGGACTCTACGGCCGTTGGTGCTGCGGCCGCTCCATTCAAACTTTCATCGTTTGCCAGCGGAGAGGCGTTTGCTTGGTTTCAGCGCGCAGAAGTCCAGTTTCGCATCAGGGGCGTGACTCGCTCAACCACCAAAGCGGATTATGTTCTCGCGGCGATACCCAAGGACACCATCCCAGAAATATTCGACTGGCTTTGTGAACAAGGAGACACCCCAATAGCGTATGACGCCCTCAAAACATACCTTTGGCAGCAGTACTCACCGTCGCCAGCCGCCCGTATAGCTATGCTTTTTCAGCTCTCGCAACAACCGTCGGGGGACCAAAGAGCTTCGCTTGCCCTCAGGGAAATGACCAGTATAGCTCACCTTCAACCTGCCGCTGACGGCTCTCCTCGTGAAGTGAACCTACTTCGTGCCCTTTGGATACGCCGTTTACCCGAACCTGTACGCGCTGCCATACCCGATATCGATAGTTTACCCATAAAGGACTTGATGACCAAAGCCGACGCCCTTATGGACAGCCACTTCAAGACCTCCATCACCGCCTCCACCCCTGATGAAGAGGATGCCTATTCAACGTCAACCGAAGCTGACATGAATGCCGTAGGACATACACGCCTACCCCGTGACGTGCCGAAGCAGCGACAAAGCCGCCCACCACCCACCAATCGCTCGTGCCCCAACGAACAACTTCTACAGACACTTACTACCTCCCATCCGCCGCAGTTTTGCTACTACCACTTCAGATTCGGGGCAACCGCGAAGAAATGTGCCAAGGATTGTCAGTGGCCAAAAAACGTGTAAGTAGGCCATCGCTCGTGGCGGTGGTCTCCGGTGTTTCTAATCTTTTCTTTTTACAGGATGCAGGAACGGGCGTGCAGTTTTTGGTAGACACGGGTGCTTGTCGTTCTCTTTTGCCAAGGAAACTCTTCAAGGCACGACGTAGTCTGTCTACATCTGCCGACGTCCGCTTGGTAGCTGCCAACGGATCTGCGATACCCACCTACGGTTACGAGAACCTCACATTATCGTTCAGAAACGGTAAATTCAATTGGAAATTTCTCGCTGCTGACGTCACCATGCCAATCCTCGGTGCGGATTTCCTCTCTCATTTCCACCTTCTGGTCGATGTCGCCCACCGACGATTGGTCAACACAGACTCGTACTTGTCGACACCTCTTCAACCCGCCCCCTCTAACCTCGCTCTCCACATCAGCGCACCCATGGATGCCTACGCCCACCTCCTCACGTTGTACCCTCAAGTTTTCCATCCAGAACTTCGCCAAACGCCCACGGTTCCTGCCAAGCACGGTATTTATCACCATATCAAGACGACGGAATCAGTCTTCGCAAAATTCAGACATCTGGCACCGGAACGATTGGCAGCCGACAAACAGATGTTCGCCGAAATGGAGGAAATGGCGCTTTGCCAAAAGGCCTCCAGCCCATGGTCGTCACCCTTACACATCGTTCTGAAGATAGACGGTTCCCTCCGTCCGTGCGGGGATTACAAGCGCCTGAACATGCAAACAGGACCGGATCACTATCCCCTCCCAAACATTGCCAACGTGACCTCCTACCTGCACAAAGCGAAGGTTTTCTCTACGCTTGACCTCTTGAAGGGGTATTATCAGGTGCCTATGAACCCAGAAGACATCCCCAAGACCGCCATCACCACTCCGTTTGGTTCATACACCTTCAAGTACTCCTGTTTTGGCCTTCGTAATGCTGGGGCAACGTTTCACCGTCTCATGGATGGCATCTTAGGGGACCTCCCTTTCTGTGTATGTTATTTGGACGACATACTTGTGTTCTCCTCCTCAAAAGAGGAACACCTCCGTCACCTGCGCATCGTGCTCGACCGCCTGCAACAAAACGGCCTTGTAGTCCGGTATGACAAGTGTACCTTTGGCGCCGACGAAGTGTCGTTCTTAGGGCACCGTATCACTCCTGAAGGAGTCCATCCCCTCCCTGAGAAGGTAGCAGCCGTTCAGAACTTCCCCGCGCCCTCGACCGTCAGAGCTCTGCAGGAATTCTTGGGCATGATCAACTATTATCACCGTTATCTGCCAGCCATTGCTGCCTCTCTTGCTCCCCTCTACGCCTCTCTCAAGGGCAAGCCAAAGGACCTGAAGTGGGGTCCCCTTCAAGAAGCAGCTTTCTGCAATGCAAAGAAGGTCCTATCAACTGCTGCGGCTCTCACTTTTCCTATCCCACATGCCCCTCTCCTTCTCTTCACCGATGCCAGCGACGTCACTATTGATGCAGTACTCGAGCAGGTGGTCAACGGCTCTCCCCGCCCATTGGCCTTCTTCAGCAGAAAACTGTCCAAGGCAGAATCGAGTTATTCTACCTTCGATCGAGAATTGCTGGCGGTGCACTTGGCTGTCCGTCACTTTCGCCATTTCTTAGAAGGTACGCCCTTTGTCATTCGCACAGACCACATGCCTCTGGTGCACGCCTTCACTCGACAGTCTGACGCCTGGTCCGCCAGGCAATGCCGACATCTCTCCGCCGTGGCTGAATACAATTGCACCCTTCAATACGTCCCTTGGAAAATGAATCATGTTGCCGATGCCCTGTCAAGAAACACATTGGCTGCCGTTCAACTGGGATTGGATTACAATGCCCTGGCTGAAGCCCAACGACAGGATCCAGAGTATGAAGCTTGTAGGACTTCCTGCACGTCCCTCCGTTGGGAAGACTTTCCTCTCGAAGACTCCAACACCACTCTCCTCTGTGACGTCAGTACTGGTAGACCGCGACCTTGGATTCCTGCTCCCATGCGCTGACAGGTGTTTGATTTCATTCACGGCCTTTCACGTCCCTCGTGCCGTTCTACTGCACAGCTTCTGAAGGCAAAGTTCATTTGGCACGGCATTTCTAAGGATGCTAAGGATTGGGTCCGCGCCTGTACTTCTTGCCAAACTTCTAAAGTACATCGACACATGGATTCAGGAGTGGGCACCTTTCCTCAACCTCAGCGTCGTTTTGCACACATTTACGTCGACGTTCTAGGCCCCCTACCCACATCACAAGGACATCGTTACCTTTTTACCGTCATCGACCGCTCAACTCGTTGACATGAAGCCATTCCCATGGAAACTGCAACGTCCGCCTCATGTACATCTGCCTTACTCTCTGGATGGATTTCAAGATTCGGTATCCCTGAGCTTATTACTTCTGACAGGGATACGGCTTTCACTTCTCAATCGTGGACATCATTAGCGAATCTCCTGGGCATCACCCTACATCAGACAACGGCCTAAAACCCCTCTGCCAATGGAATTGTTAAACGTTTTCATCGCACCCTCAAAGCAGCTTTGATGTCCCGCTGCAAGGATTGCAACTGGTTTACTCAGATTCCCTGGGTCCTCCCGGGACTAAGGACCACTCCTAAAGACGCTCTCGACGTCTCGGCAGCTGAAATGGTGTATGGCGACACGTTGGTCGTCCCTGCCGAAATTTTTCCTTCTACAACCTCCTCCGACGATCTCCAGCGCATACGTCACGTCGTGGGAAAATTTACTCCGTGCCGCCAGACTTACAAGCCCCCAGCGAAGCATCACATACCAACGGACTTGCACTCTGCAACGCATGTCTTCCTGCGCAACGACACTAGCAAGCCACCGCTAACGCCCCCTTACACGGGCCCTTTCCTTGTGATCCGACGCAGTCCGAAAGCATTCCTACTAAACATTCACGGCAAAGAAGACTGGGTCTCCATTGATCGTCTAAAACCTGCTTATCTTCTGCCAGATGACCCGCCTACAGTTCGCATCTCTAGATCAGGGTGCCTTATTTAACATGTACAGTATGTCATTTTTAGGGGGTAGCCATGTACCAACCATATGTCACACGATCGTACATAAATTATTTTGTATATATTATGCTTGTATCTCCGCTCTTCCCTCGCACTGAAAAGAACCTGAATGATCATGTCTCCGGTTTTCCTCTGTAACATTTTCTGTCTCTTGAGCATTTTATGTCCTGTTGCCTTGAGGTTTTGTATATAAAGGAGAGTGTTCCTTAATAAAGTACTCAGTTGATTGCATCCTGCCTTTGAGTTCACAACCCTCTTTTGGCCCGTCACACTATGGTAAGCAATTCTTTTAGGAGAGGGACACTCAAAAATCAAACCATTGTTCTCTGATCTTGGGTAGGGTAGTGCCCTAGCCTCGGTACCATAGTACTCCACTATCTTGGGTTAGAGTTCTCTTGTTTGAGGGTACACTCGGGCACTCTTTTATATGTAATTTCTCTTCCTACTGTTTTGGTAAAGTTTTTGTGGTTTATATAGGAGATATTTATTTTAATGTTATTCTAAAATTAAATTTTTCCTTGTTTCCTTTCTTCACTGTTGGAGCCCCTGTAGGAGCCCCTGGGCTTATAGCACTCTGCTTTTCCAACTAGTGTTGTAGCTTAGCAATTAATAACATATATATATATATATATATATATATATATATATATATATATATATATATATATATATATATATATATGTGTGTATATGTACACACACACACACACACATATATATATATATATATATATATATATATATATACATATATATATATATACATATATATATGTACACACACACACATATATATATATATATATATATATATATATATATATATATATTTATATATGTATATATATATATATATATATATATATATATATATATATATATATATATATACAGAGAGAGAGAGAGAGAGAGAGAGAGAGAGAGAGAGAGAGAGAGAGAGAGAGAGAGAGAGAGAGAGAGAGAGAGAGAGAATAAAAGGGGTAGGAATTATGATGATACCGAGAGCAGAAAAGACAACAACTTAATGGACTGCTATAAATAGGATATTGTGCCTTGCAAAGGATAAATAAAAACACTGCAATATAAGTATTATAGTTTCCTATGCACCAATAATTGTCTCCCTGAAGAAAGGAAAGTTTAATACTATCAAGAACTGAAGACTGTAATAGATGAGATCCCAGAGAGAGATATGGAAATTGTGATTGGTAACTTAAATCCTAAAGTCAAAGGGAATAATCATTGTATAGAGAATGTGATGGGTGTTGAGTGTCTTTGAGAAGTTGAAAATAAAAATAGAGCACATTTCTTAAGTTTCTGTTAAACAGTTAAGCATGGCCTTATATTGACAGGTTTTTTGGCATCCTGGCACCTAAAGTCATTAAGCTGATGTGGTTTATTGTAAATAGAAAAAATAAAAGAATATTCAGTTAAAACCATCAAAGCTAAGATTTCATTTCAAATGTTAAAAAAAGCTAAATTTAACTATTATACCTTCCATGCCAAATATATATAAACACTAAAATATTCACAACTAAAGAATTATTAGATATAAAACCTTCTAACACTTCTTGCATTACGAAAAATGGTACAATTGCCCCCGTCTTTTAGACACATTTTCTCAAAAGTGGTTATTATGTCATATAGTTCGGCAGTAAATATAGAAGATTCCAGAAGTGTAACTCTACTATTAAAAGCATTACTATATACTCCAAATCCAATGCGAGCATCAGATTTGGAGCCATCAGTGAATACAAAAGCTAATTCCATGTGCTCTTCAACATGTTCCATAAAGACCAACCTGGCTTCTAAGTCAGTCATGTTCTTTTTATACCAATAAAATATGTACAAAAAAATATATCCGGTAATCTCCATAGATGGGTTTATGATATCTCTTATGGGAGCACTTTATCTTTACCTATATCTAGACTGTCTAATAACATTTTTACCCCGAAACTATAAGGTTAAGGAAATTTTGGGTGCAACTCAAAATATCTATAATGCCTTACAAAGTTTGCAGTCTGACAAGCTAAAGATTCATGGAATCTTTCTAACCTAAACCAATACCGAACGATAGAAGACTTCCAGTAAAGATCTAAAAGTAACTCTCCAGAGTCAACAAGGGGGTTGAGATAGGCGAGGTCTAAAGGCTCCTATGGACAATCTGATACCAGCATGGTGAATAGAATCTAAAACTTTTAGAGGTACTGTTATCCAGAACAAGGACATCCAAAAATAGACATAGAATTCATCATGAGCCAAATAAAATAATCAAATAAATCCCAATGCCATTAATGAAGAAAGACTGAGGACTTTCAGAAAGGGAAGAAGCTATAGAGCTGCAGATATTGATAGTGATCACCAGCTTTTCATTGCAACATTGAAATTAAAACTTAAAGCAAGGATGTTGTAATGCGCAGAACAGTTGGAGATGGTAAGGAAGGATTGGACTGGATTGGTAATAGGAAATTATCAGACCTTAAGTATGCTGAAGATGCTGTTCTTATAAGCCAAGCACCACATAATTTACAATGCTTGCTTGCCAGAATGTATGAAATATCACATGAGGTTGGTGTCAAGATATATAAAAGAAAGACAGAGATGAAGAAAACGGAATATGCGATAGATGATGAATTATCATTGGTAGGAGAAATGATTAAAGATATGGAATCATTCAAGTATTTAAGAAATATGGTCTGTAATATAGCCTTTAGAATTAGAATGTAATGAAAGATTCAAAAAAGCAAACCAAAAAATGGCTAGATTAAGTAAAATCTGGAAATTAAATCGTATGAAATTGCATATGAAAATCGGACTCTATATCACTGTACTGAGATCGATGTTACTGTATTGAAATGTGTCACGGTATAAAAATTAAACAATCTCCAACATGTTCTGCAGATTTATGGGAAAGCCCTTCAGATGTATATTGGGAGTTGAAAGGCATGAGATGATTGGAAATAAAATAATAAGGGAGATTGCTCAAGTGCCATTAGTGGATGATATCATGCATTTACTTCAATAAAAGTTCAAAAAGGGTCCACAAGGCCCTAGAAGAGTTAGAAGCCCAGGCCTACATGGCTAAGGACTATTATATATATATATATATATATATATATATATATATATATATATATATATATATATATATATATATATATATATATATGTGTGTGTGTGTGTGTGTGTATATATATATATACACACATGTATATACATGTATATATATATATATATATATATATATATATATAATTATATATATACTGTACATATATATGTATGTATATATATATATATATATATATATATATATATATATATATATATATATATATATATACATATATATGTATATATATATATATATATATATATAAATATATATATATATATATATATATATATATAATTATATATATATATATATATATATATATATATATATATATATATATATATGTATATGTATATATGTATATATATACATATATATATATATATATATATATATATATATATATATATATATATATGTGTGTGTGTATATATATATTGTATACACACACACATATATATATATATATATATATATATATATATATATA
Source organism: Palaemon carinicauda (assembly GCF_036898095.1). Classification (NCBI taxonomy): domain Eukaryota; kingdom Metazoa; phylum Arthropoda; class Malacostraca; order Decapoda; family Palaemonidae; genus Palaemon; species Palaemon carinicauda. The sequence continues at coordinate 8,964,441 of NC_090753.1, forward strand.
TATATTAGCCCAGCGGCATAGTAAGAAATATGAAACCAATTGTTCAAATTGTTCTAAAAGCACCAAAATTGGCACACATGTGGATTAATACATTCTGAACAATTTTGGATATGGAGGCATTCAAGATTCTCCCCGTAGCACATTTGGCGGCCATTTTTCAAAATGGCCGCTATTTACCGTTAGCGTCATTGAATATGTACCATAATTTGTCTTTTTGTGGATGCTAAAGGTGATAAGTGTGCTAGAGGTGATAAGTATTGTACAATTACACATACTTCTGTGCTTACCAAATAATTTGGCTACCATTTCACAAGAAAATGAATTTTACTTTGCAGCGGCAGCGTTGGTGGCAGTGACGGCGGCTGCAGTAATAGTATAGTGTTGATAGTCATGGTGCTTGTAGTAGTAACTTGTGGTAACATGGTGGTGTTTTGTGTCTTTGCAGGTGAGGCAGCAGCAGCACCACCTGACATCAGAGACGCGTTGTTCCAGACTGCAGCCATGGCAAAGAAGTTCCAACTGGTCGATACTTTTGAGCAACGTACTCCCACAACACCTCCTGAGACAAACTGGAAGCTGTGTCTTGTATGTCAAGAGGAGACAACAGAGTCACTTGTCTGCCCAGTACTGTCTAAACGCCGAGACCCTGGGAGTGGATACACGACAATGGCTGCAAACTTTGTCAAATTTGATGAACTCGGAGAACTGCCAAGAACTGTTCAGTTACAGAGACTAGATGAAGGACAAGGTGTTGAGGCGACAATGGTTGCCCACCAGGCCAAGTGGCATAAAACATGTATGCTCAAATACAATAACACAATGCTACGAAGAGCAGAGAAGAGACGCATCGCAAGCAGCTCAGCATTTGATAGTACTGACAATGTCCAGGCCAAGCGCGCCAGAACACACTCTTCAGAAGCCACTACCAGCGGCACCTCCTGCTTTTTCTGTGGAAAGTCTGGCACAGAGACCCTACATGAAGTAACAACCTTCCTGGTGGACACACGCGTACGGAAGCGTGCAGCGCAAGTTGGGGACAATGAACTCATAGCCAGGCTCAGCATGGGTGATATGGTGGCTCTGGAGGCCAAGTACCATTCCAAGTGTTTGTTGGCTCTTTACTATCGTGCAAAGACCACTGTAGAAGCCGAGCAGAAAACTGACCATGAAGGTGTAATGTCAAGAATCGTACTGGCTGAACTGGTCCTGTATATCGAGGAAACCCACCTAGAAGAGGGCACCACCCCAGTCTTCAGACTCGCAGAACTTGTAAAGCTATACACAACAAGAATGGAACAGCTCGGGGTTGTTTTGTGCCAGAAAGTTAATAGCACAAGGCTGAAAGAGCGCCTGTTAGCCCAGATACCAGGCCTGAGATCCCACAGCAAAGGCCGAGATGTTTTACTAGCGTTTGATGAAGACATTGGTGAAGCGCTAGGCAAAGCCTGCGAGCAAGACTGTGACACTGAGGCAGTTCACCTTGCGCGTGCTGCACAGATAGTTCGTCGATATATGTTTGAAGACACTTACCAATTCCGTGGATCATTCCCGGGCGGCTGTCAGGAGGACTCTGTGCCAAACGTACTAGTTGCAATGGTAAATATGGTGCTGGATGGCCCCACCATCAAGAATCAAAGCCATTCCTCTTCAACACAAGCAGCTCTTTCCATTGCGCAGCTTCTCAAGTTCAACAGTGTCAAGCAAAGTCGGAAGCAGGGAGCAACCAAGACACAGGAGCCTCCAGCTGTCAGACACAGTACGTCTCAAGAAACTCCTCTTCCAACCTATGTTGGGCTGATGCTGTATGCTGAAACACGCAAGAGAGGACTTGTGGACAAGCTCTTCTCTCTGGGCCTAAGCATCTCATATGACAGAGTCCTACGTCTTTCTGCCCAGATGGGAAACAGCATGTGTCAGCTGTACCACATAGAGGAAGTGGTCTGCCCGCCTACCCTGCGTAGCAATGTGTTCACAACTGCGGCTGTGGACAACATTGACCACAACCCAAGTGCCACCACAGCCAAGAATTCATTCCATGGAACAGGAATCTCGCTTTTTCAACACCCAACGTGTGCAGATGAGGGAGTGGATCGTAGCATTGCTCTCACTGGGCGTGATACTGGATCAAAGACGGTTGAGCCTCTACCAGAATATTACACGGATGTACGTCCTGTTGCTTCTTCTGTCAAAGGGCAAATGATCCCAGCTACTTCTGTGACCTCTCTTAGACGCCACAACTGTGAGCAGCACATAGAAGATGAGTATATGTGGCTGGAGAACACGAGAAGTGTTCTCAAAGATGATGTTGAGGCCTGTGAAAACACATCATGGGCTGCATACCATGCAAGGCACCAAGATCCAAAGCAACCAGTCATCACACCAACGTCCCTGCTTCCCTTGTTCCAGGAGAGTGCTCACACTGTGGCAATGATCAGACACTCTATTGATGTAGTCAGGAGTGCAGTTAAACATCTCAACCCAGGCCAAACTCCAGTTCTGACTTGCGACCAGCCACTATTCACTCTAGCAAAACAGATCCAGTGGAAGTGGCCAAACACATATGGAGAAGACCAACTGGTGGTGATGTTTGGGGGGTTGCATATTGAGATGACGGCACTGAAGACCCTGGGTGACTGGTTGCAGGGAAGTGGGTGGACCCAAGCACTGGTACAAGCAGAGATCACAACTGAAGGAATAGCAGACTCATTTCTTCGAGCAGCTCACGTCACACGCACCAGAAGAGCACACCAAGTCACAGCGGCTGCGTTGTATAATCTCCAACGGCGTGCCTATGACAAGTACAGCACCACCAATACAGAAGATGATGAGCACCCTGAAAGCTTCGAAGACTGGTGCAGTCAGAGAGAACAGAGTTATCCGCAGTTTCAGTACTGGTCAACAGTCTTGGCACTGGAGCTGTCCACTCTGATCTATGTGCGATCTCTGAGAGAAGCCAATTTTAGCATGTACGTGGATGCTCTGACAGAACTGGCTCCGTGGTTCTTCGCACTAGACCACACGAACTATGCACGATGGATACCAGTGCATCTACGGGACATGGCAGAACTGGCAAACAAACATCCAGACGTCTTCACAGAGTTTAGCAAGGGACACTTCACAGTCCAGAAGACCAAGAGGATCTTTTCAGCAATCCCTCTTGACCAAGGACATGAGCAGAACAACGCGTATGTCAAGGGTGATGGAGGAGCCATCAGCCTCACAGACAATCCAACTGCACTGAGGCGCTGGATGGTTGCCGGACCGGAGGTTGCTAGAGTGATTGTGGAATTTGACGACTTCAATCTGCATCCACACGATCAAGAGGAGACACGTCACCACGAAGAGACACCAAGTGTGCAGAACACTTTTGCCAGAGATGTGCGCTCACTCGTGGCCGTCATTGAAGAGCTGGGCAACCCTTTCGAGGAGGACAGTCAGGACTTGCTGGTGCTCGACACAAAGGAGATCGCAGACCCTGCAGTCATAGAAACAGTCCGTAACGCCAAGCAGATTGGCCAAGACCAGTTTGAAGCATTCTCAAAGGAATGCATCGTGGACAGAACCAAGTCCATTGAGGTGGCAATCCACCGGAACAAGCTACCACTGTTTGCGACCAAGAGAGGACCCAATATACCCAAAGGAAAAGAACAGGTCAAATCTCTGAAGAATGATGTTGCGCTCTTCGCACGATTATATATCGGCTGCCAGACCCGTGATGGGAATCTAGAAGAGTTCTTCAGGCATGAAAATCAGCAATGCCCTCCAGCTTTATCTGACGGAGGGAGACTGTACCTAGGGAGCAAGAGTGACTTGCTGGTGTGCCTTGAAGGCCATGCTGAGCCTCAGTTTGAAGCTCCTACTGTCACTGCTGTTGTCCTCGATGGAGCAGTAATCGTACAGATGTTGAAGCCGGGTACTGCCAACACGTTCGAGGAATATGCACAGCAAGTGTTCATCCCATACGTTGTACAACGTTTCCAACATGTATCACGTCTTGACCTTGTGTGGGACAGCTACAGAGCAGATTCCCTGAAGGCATCAACCAGAGAACAGCGTGGAAAGGGAGTACGTCGGCGTGTTGTCGACTCAGCAGTCATACCAGGAAATTGGCAAAGTTTCCTGCGAGTTGATAGCAACAAAGTGGAGCTCTTCAGCTACCTCTCCACCATGCTTGCAGAGTCCTTTCAAGAAGAAGGCAAGGAACTGGTCGTCACTGATGGGGAGCAGGTGATCTGTGTTCCACAGCAAGAGGATGTCAACTCACTCGCACCATGCAACCAAGAAGAGGCAGACACCCGCATGATGCTACATGTAGCACATGCTGCACAACATGGTCACCACCAGATACAGGTTCGAACAGTAGACAGTGACGTCGTGGTCCTAGCAGTGATGGTAGTCCAGAAACTACCAGCTGGAGACGAACTCTGGGTAGCCTTTGGGACAGGCAAGAACTACCGCTACATTGCAGCCCATGAAATAGCTTCCTCCCTTGGTCCAGAGAAGGCATGTGCTCTTCCAATGTTTCATGCCATCACAGGGTGTGATACTGTGTCAGCCTTCGTCGGACATGGGAAGAAATCTGCCTGGGCAACATGGAACACGCTGCCAGAACTCACTGATGCCCTGCTGAGTCTGGCAAATGCACCCACAAGCATCCAAGAGGATACAATGCATGTCATCGAGAGGTTTGTCATACTCCTGTATGACCGCACAAGCAAATGCAAGGACGTCAACAAGGCGAGAAAGCAGCTCTTTGCAAAGACGAACTCTGTTCAGAACATCCCGCCAACCTACGCTGCTCTGGAGCAGCATGTGAAGAGATCTGCCCTTCAGGGTGGTCATGTCTGGGACCAGGCATTGGTACCAACGCCCGTGCTCCCTCCACCAACAGACTGGGGCTGGCATCGGAGTGATGATGGGCTCTACACACCACTCTGGACCACACTCCCTGAGGCATCCAAGGCCTGCTATGAGCTGGTGTCTTGCGGATGCAAGAAAGGCTGCAAAAACCGCTGCAAGTGCAAGAACGCTTCACTGCAATGCACTGGTCTATGTTTCTGTGAAGGCGAATGCCAGTAGATTGGGACAGAAAACTTGCTAACCAACATTATGATCTGTAGACATTCATAATTCTGGTGACCAGATTTGAAAAGTTCGGAATCATAATTAACATAGTGTGGCAAAATCTACGTTATTGTATTACATGTATGTACTGCAGGATTACACAAGTACTGTGCCTAGAGACTGGGCTTTTGGTCGACTATATAACTACAATCTGACCATACTGTAAACTTCCCGTACTCTGTGTATTATTTTGACTAGCAATTTTGCCAGCAATTTGAAATAAAAAAGCAACTTGAGCAATTAAAGTGTGTTCCTGAAATCAGGTACTGGTTATTAGAGGTATTATGTCATTGAGTATTGAAATCTTCATCAAATGTCCACTTTTTCCACAAAATGGCAGCCAGTTTGGGGGCCATTTTTGAGAAGATTCATCTAAATATCTGTTAAACATTTATTGATGTTAATTCTGATGTAAAAAAAGGGAATTTTGGCCCATCTAGCACCAAACTAACGACACATAATGAAGTCTATGTAATGACGCTAATGTTAAATGGCGGCCATTTTGAACAATGGCCGCCATATCTTCCTAAGGGCTAATCTTGAATGCCTCCATATCCAAAAATGTTTAGAATATATTAATCTACATGTGTGCCAATTTTGGTGCTTTTAGACCAATTTGAACAATTGGTCTGCTATGCCGCTGTACTATATATATATACATACATATATATATGTATATATATATACATATGTATGTATATATATATATATATATATATATATATATATATATATATATATATATATATATATATATATATATATATATATATATATATATATATATATATAGGTATATATATATATATATATATATATATATATATATATATATATATATATATACATATATATATATATATATATATATATATATATATATATATATATATATATATATATATATATATATATATATATATATATATATATATATATATACATACATATATATATATATATATATATATATATATATATATATATATATATATATATATAAATATCTATATATATACATAAATATATATATAAATATATATATTTATATATATACAGTATATATATATATATATATATATATATATATATATATATATATATATATATATATATATATGAAACCACAACAGTTGCAAACATTTGTAGTCCACTGCAATGCCTCAAAAATGTCTTCAATCATGTCTAGGTTTCTCCCATTTTCATCGCCACACTAGCCTGTGCAGATTGGTTATGGTTTGCTAGAGAGTGTGCAAGACGCCAGTTAGATGATAACTGAGAGGCGATGTGAATGCATCTAAACTTTATGAAATAGAGTTCAAGCTTGAATACCAAGATTCTCAAGGATGTACGTCAATAATATTCAAACAAAATAAAAAATAAGCTATCTTTTTTATACAGGTTAGTTTATTAACAGTGTAGGGAGGAGTGAGTGATAAGATTAAAAAGCAAATTTGTTACAGTGTACGAGCGTGTATAAAATAAGTAAAGTACATGGATTCCCCTAAAAATGACATACAAGTGAAACGAGGAGCCTTGCTCTTGAGAGGCGTACTGTACGCCTGTAATTTGGCATAAGATATACAGGTTTTAGACGATCAATGGAGACCCAGTCTTCTTTTCCACGATTGTTGATGTTGAAGGTCTTTGGAGTTTGACGGATCACCAGTAAAGGGCCCATATAAGGGGGCGTTAGCAGTGGATTTCTAGTATTGTTACACATGAAAAAATTTTTCACTGAGTGCCGATCTGTCCACTATCTGGGGACTTGTAAATCTGTATGCATGGAGTAGGTTTTTCAACAATATGATATAGGTGATGTAGATTGTCGGAGGAGGTTGCAGACGGAAAAAAATTCTGCTGTGATGACCGACGGGTCACCATACAAGATTTCGACAGCTGAG
>NC_090753.1:8991468-8996468 GCF_036898095.1 Palaemon carinicauda
CAGAAATTTTGCAGTTCAAATCAGAACAGTGGACATCAGTAGGTGAAGCTGCATCGCAAAGAAAACAGATGGAAAACTCTGATAAATCTGAATACAACCGTATAGTTCAGTCATTTGCACCAAACCAGACATTGCGCATGTGTATCATGTCTCATGATATGAAAACTTCACGGTAGTTTCACATGAGAGAAATACAAGAACAACGCCTACGAAAGGCAAATCCAGTGCTAAGCATCTGTGTTCTACTACGGAATTATCCGCAGAACATGCATCTACATTTGAACTTTTCACTAAAAATATACCTATTTTGTGATAAAGCAAGGAAAAAGAAAGGTAGTTTAGAGAAAAGACTTTGGACTTTTGAAACACATCAAGCTGAAGTGGCGATCAAGGTAGAAGCAAAATTGAAGAAAAATTACAAATTCCTCGCTTCAATATCAAGTTTTAACTCTGTTGCAAAAGAGGTCATGTATTATCACTGTTGTAAATCGGCCCAAATTATACTAGCAAAACCAATGTCATAGGACAGTGAAAAGACTCGGCATGGACTTGAAGTTATATATTCGTATGTTGAGAAGTCGATCATCTTGAACCATTGACCTGAGCTTCTAACTTCAGTAAATGTTCAGTATGTAGATATATGTGAAGATGTAGGAGAGACCCCCGTAACATCAGTCCAAAATATGTTATGAAACCTGCTGAACAACTTTGGGGAGCGTCTAAAGGTACAGAGTCATTCGGCTAAGAAAATGTGAAACATATTATAAACAGAAGGGGTGGCTGAGAAAGCACTTAGAGCTGCATATGACTATGTTTCTTCACCAGCGGCACATATTCGAAAGGCAGATTTGGAATTGCGAAACTTGATAAAGGATGGGGAAAGAGATCCACTTGTTGACCACCCAACACTATAAAATTTTGGCTCCAGAGAAGCATCACCACCTGATTACCTCCTCTCATTCTACAGAGTTCTCTATGGTGGCCCCATTACCAAATTGTATAGCCTACAGTTGCAAAGGAGCACCTCCTAATCTACTCAAGACAACCTTTACTTACTACAAAATGATCGTATAAAACCCGGAAAACTGATTATTCTGTGTATGATAATTAAATTGATGACCAGAAGCAAAAAGATTGTCCAAGTACTGAACAGATTTGAGCATATAATAAATCATAGTACAATAGAGGATCTTGAAACATCCTTGGGCGACGCCATACAGAATAAGGAAAAAGTTTACCCAGAAGAAGCCATCGACAACATGGTCATGGGTTTATACTTTAACAATTATGATGAAATAACAGACATTGTCGGGAAAGGACACTCTCCATAACACAAAACAAATTGAATCCTATCCAGGCTATGGGTTTATCAAGTGAAATTGTTCCACAGTCGTGCACATCTTAAATGTCACATAAACGGAAGCTAGAGGTTCATGAGCACCCCCTAGAAACCTACAGGAAGAAGCCCCATATGACCCCTTCCAAATATGTTATAAAGACAGCTGATGGCAGTCATCATGGTGGGAGAGCCCAATTCAGAAACAAGGATTGAGCGTGGGTGATGTGTCATGCATTAGGCATATCCAACATACCAATGTGGGTTGGATTTAATTCATTGACAGAACCTGACAAGTCAACTGAACAAGTTGTTCTTTACATGAATAACCTGAAGAAACCAATCACAAACTTGGAGGTCATAATAAACCCTCATCATGACACAAAAATGTGCCCGCAAGTGTGGCCCACAGTACGACCTAAATGTGGCCAAGCCAGCCATGTAGATCTATGTAACAGAATCTCCAAGGTATGATGATCTCATTTTAATGTTTGGTCCCTTTCATGTTGAAATGGCCTTTCAAAAGCAATAGAAACGTTCATCAATGAATCCGGGGGTCCTAGAACTTTCACTGACTGTGACTTGTAAGCACTTGGCTCACTGAATGGTTTGAAAACAGGGAAACATTTTAACAGGTGCAAACGAATCCATCACATCCACGCATTGGCCTTCAAGATTCTCCATTCCCAGGCATTTTTAGAGACACTTGCTGTGAAGGAAGAACTTGTGTTCATCCGAAAGTGCTCTAGATGATGGAAGATCTCCAAATAAGGACACATGGGTAAGCCAAAATGTCTTCAGGGATATTTACCTCATGCGTTACAAAGTACGAGGAGTACACATAAGAAACAAAGACTGGGACACACGCAGTAACAACACATTTTTGGGTTACTTATGCTGACTATATCCATGACTTTCACTTCTAAAGCGGGCTATCAGGGCAAACCCCATTGGCTTATTCACACATACTCTTAATCTAGTTATCCAATTAATCTTTGTAACTAACCATATAACCTACACCCGTTGGTTGTCCAAATACCATTTGGATTAGGTAAACATTGAGAGTACACATCCAGCAGATGCCCTGTGGATTTAACGTTGGAGCAAATGCTTAACGCAGATGCAGCGTCTAGTCACACGGGTCTGACATCTTCCATCAACAACTACAGTGCATACCTTCGATGGATGATAACCAAGTCTGCTCGTGCTACCATCATAGCTGCTGTCCAGGAGTTGGCTGGAATGTTGTATCATAAAGATATAACTGCAGAATTGCAGAGGTCACGATTCAAGATGGATACATCTAACCTACAGAAGATCAATTAGCAAATGAAAGGATGCTGAAATCCTTTTATGAAGTCATTTCAAGTATCACCAGGGTTGTTTATTAGAAAAGGGAAAATGACCAGTGGACCTATCAAGGAATGTCTACTTGGATTTAGGCAAAAGTAAAAGAGGACTATGAAGAGTTCATCAGGTTTTGTGTCGAAGACCGAAACAACTTTGAATGGTCGATGAAGAAGGAGAGACTGCTGACATTCAAGGAGAATTCTAAGTCCAGTAAACGGAGCAAAGAAAGCGGATAGCCTCTCTGGTGTGTACGCGTGATATATTGGGACGACTGCTTGTACTAGCTTGTAAGCAGGATCTGAGCTTGAAACATGTCCTCTCCTACCCCTTGACAACTGCTCCTCTCTCAAAATGCCGCTCCGATGGCTTGATGGTGAAAACAGACAAGAGCACTTTTCTCCATCTCTTGGAAGATAGTCAAACAATCAGTTCCCCCCACAGTAGAAGAAACTGTCATTGATGAAAATCTCTTCCTGATGACCCTCCCATATCATCTTTCAGGAATCTATGGTGGCTTAGCGGCTTGTATTCTTCAGCAATTGACTACTATGTCAGGAAACAGAATCAACATAGTTTTAGACGCATACCCTACTCCGTCTATCATGGGAAGTGAACAGGCTAGAAGAGGTCTTGATGAGAAGACAAAGCAGAAGTATGTTTTATTTGGTGTTGAGCAAAAGCATCCAAAGAACATTGGTGAATGCCTACAATCCTAATCATTCAAGGAGGAACTGCTAAAGTTCCTAGCGGAAGAATGGGTGGAACAACATTATACAAGATTAATCAACTGTAAGCATGTGTATCTCTCTTACCTAGGGGCCTGTTTTATATTTTTCTTCCAAGGAGGAGTTTTTAGAGAATCTGTTGAAGACTTGAAGACAAATCACGATGAAGCAGACACAGTAATCTGTGCTAACATAAAATCTATGGATGATCGAACTGTCCAGAATTTGGTCGTGAGAGCATATGACAAAGATATTTCTTTCATACTGGTACATCATTCATGGAATATCCGAGAAAACATATGGATTAATGTTGATACAACATTACGAAATGACAGAAGGTATAAAAACATAACTGGCAAAGGGAAGAAAATTAGAAAGAAGCTCTCTGATGCCCTGCCTGCTTTCCACTCCTTTGCATGATTAGATTACACTTCAGCCTTTGTCAGAAAGGGTAGGTTACACCCATTCACGCACCTGGAAAAGGACACAGATGCACAAACAGCATTTGCAAAAATGTCAGAAGCAAAACATGAGTGAGAAGACAATACAAGCTGTAATATCTGTCACAGCAAGGAAACATGGAGAAAAGACATGCAGTCCAGCCTTATCTTTGGATGCACACTGGCACCAAGTGGGTAAGAAACATATTTGGCCAAAGTCAACAAGCAAAGACCCAATGAAGAAATAAAGGGACATTGATGCGACAATTATTCCACCCTGTGAGGCAGAGATTTACCAAAATAGCCGACGAGTGTCTTTTGTTGCAAGAACGTTAGCAAATGTGCACGATACAAACATCCAACAACATCCTACTAAAGATGATGGATGAGAACTCCAAAATGAACTATATGCAATTTCTTGGTACAGCGTCCCCAGCTGCCTGATGCATTAGTATCAGACATAGATGCTAATGAGCATGAATCAGATGAAGATTTCCAGCTGTCCTCTTCAGATGAAGAATAGAATCTGTCATCATCAAATGAGAATGGAGAGTCTGATGATAATCAATATACCATTCCTCTCTATAGTGTTAGTAAAATGAGAACACATTTACTTGATTTCGTTACTACACCGTTGCTAAATTTGTTTTTGCAAAACTAAACTGCTGAAAAGGAATTTTTCTAAAAATCTATTACTATAAGGGTTAAATTAATTCTATTGAGTTCAGTCATTATCCTTTTTATATATAAACAAATATAAAAAGCTGCTGATTAATAAATATCAGGGTAATATCTAATTGAGAGAGGAATCGCAATAATGCTTATGTGATTTTAAGTGAGTACACTCCGACACTATATGATAATTAGGCGTATTAATAAGTGTTGTGTGACCGTTCCACCACAGTTTTCATTCTTACGTGGCTGATTCTGAATCATAAACTTCTTATCAACAATATCCATTTGTTTTAAACGTGTAGCTTCCTTGTTAATTTGGTGTCATATGGCATGATATCCGTCCCCAATTAAATATGGTTCTTAAGTTGGTGATTTATATTCAGATGACAATCATCTACAAACCCCCAGTGGTTTCAAAGTTGTACATTTTATGTTAATTAATTCAAAATCTTAAGTGCTTATTAATGTCGTTCT
>NC_090753.1:9006468-9011468 GCF_036898095.1 Palaemon carinicauda
TATATATATATGTATATATATATATATATATATATATATATATATATATATATATATATATATATATATGACGTATGTAGACGGATAATGAGATGTCGGAATATGGGTCATCTTCATTTATTACAAAATGTTTGTTCGTAAGTACACTGTACATAATCTACCCTCTCAGGTGAGGGACTTGTCAACTCAATCGCCCAAAGGCAACTAAACTCCCTTCGCTACACAAATGCAATAATTTTCTGAGACATATGTTTTTTTGGAATACTCATGAATATTGAGTTCATTTACCTTGATGTAAAACACATACATATATATATGAATTAGGACATAACATGCCTCCCCTAGCTCCTCATTCTGGGAGGAGGTGCGCACTCGCCCTCACTAGTGTATGATATACGGAGGACACTCCGAACCGAAATAGTCATGGGATGTATTAAACAGAAATGCAACATAAAATACATACATACATACATATATATATATATATATATATATATATATATATATATATATGTATATATATATATATATATATATATATATATATATACATATATACATATATATATATATATATATATATATATATATATATATATATATATATATATATATATATATATACATATATATATATATATAGATAGATAGATAGATAGATAGATAGATAGAAATCACCCAAAAAAATAACATATCTTCCACAGAAAAATGAAATAATGAATTATTGATTGTAAAAATGTACACAATCCAATATAAATAATTCCACTCATTTCTTCTGAAGACCTCTGCAACTAAAATACAGAATGCCCAAAGCGAAAAAAAAAATCATAACATCAGTTTTACACAACGTCATCAATGACCTCCCTCTTGGTTGCGGGCAATACTGGCGCTTCTTGGGCAGGACAGGGGTAGGAATAGATTTTACTTATCTGGGTTTACGGCTCAATTTCTCAACATAACTCACCACCACAGTTTCGCCATTTATGTAAATCACTTTAACACTTGCTCTCGCAACTTTCAACCGGTGGCCACTAGCCGTTATCCCGAGAGAATCACTCATCTTCCCGCCCTTCTCTTATAACATTAAGTATAGGGAATTCACGTCTACATATTCTCTATCACTGCCTATCGTCAGAGCAGAACTTTAATCCTGCAGCCAATTGCCATTCAGGAACCGCTCCGGCCCCAGCAACCAGGAATCATATAAATTAATTAATAATGCAGCATCCGCCTGACGGATCTCACTTGACCGATTTAACCTCTGATTGTTTTTAGGTTCACTCAGCAATGTTATACGTATATCCACACTCAGCAAAATTACCACAAATTTTTACCTATACATTTAGCATCAACATAAGAACACATTGTTATCATCAAGTTCATTTAAAACACGTCAAAAGAAGAAATGCGGTCTGTTCAAACAACAACAGCAACAAAGAAAAAAAAAAATTCCAATCGTAAACTCGAGGGATGTCACGTATGCATGGGTAAGGAGGAACACTTTTGAAAACTACCTCTTCAGACACCACATGTACTGTATGTGTGGCTGATGATGTTCAGACACTGCGCCATTAATAATGCTTTGTATCACAACTGCGTTAGAATTAAACATATTTACTCGATACGGACCCAAATACGTTAGCTGTAGTTTGTGTTTCTTAGGTTGTAATCATTTCAAATACACACGATCGTCAAAAAAAATAATTTTACCTGTGCGCTTTTGAACCGACCATCATACTTTGAGCTGTGATTTTCATTAGCTCTTTTCAAAAACCTTTCAGTGGTGTTCATTACTCTCCTCAATAGATTCAATAAATATGCACGGCATTGCTCAGTTGAATAATTTGGTAATTGTTGGGGATTAGTAAGTACCGTATATGGTATCACAAGATCCTGTCCATACACTATAAAGAAAGGTGTGTCCCTGAGCGAAGCATTATATGCAATGTTCAAAGCTAGCTCCACTGTAGGAAGCATGGCGTGCCAATTAAGGGGGTCATCAACCACTAAATAACGTAAAATTTGCACTACTTCCCTATTATGCAATTCCACTAATCCATTTGCTGAAGGCCTATATGCGATCACTGAAAGTGTCCAATTTTTATCAAGTCCGTGACCGATTTCACCCCCCCTATTTATAAACTCAAGACCATTATCACTTATCAAAATTTTCGGTCAACCAAACTTAGTAATGAAAGAGCACAGCGCATGGGCTAATGAATTTGCCGATTTATTCAACATTGCGTAGGTATGAGTGTACCGAGTAAATGCATCCACAAATGGCCATATATACTTATGTTGTGTTAAACCGGTAGGAAATGGTCTTACTACATCCATATGCACTCTATAAAATTTAATAGGAATCACAGGCCACTTTCTGGCTTCTGGTACAGTGTTTTTATGTTCATTGAAACAGTTACAAGCATGACAACTTTTTATGTAATTTTCTATAGATTTTTTCATTCCTAAATGCCTTGCATACGGACTTGCATGTACAATGTGGATGACTTGTTTAATTAAAGAGGGAGGAAGAACTACCCTTCCACAAAATTCCCCTCCCCTCTTCTTGTTAGCACAATATAAGATATCATTTTCAATAAAAAATTTCTCACGAAGCACATTCAGAAATGACGGATAACTCTCCAATTTCCTTTAATCACTGCTCAAACTTTTTCCATCAATTCCTCTTTTTTTATGTCCCTCTCGGACTTCTCTTATGTCCCAACCTCCCAAGTCAATCAAACATGCATCATCAGAGCATTTATTCTGGACACCCCTGTTCATGTCCTCGGTCACCCACATATATTCATCTCATCTCTCTCTCTCTCTCTCTCTCTCTCTCTCTCTCTCTCTCTCTCTCTCTCTCTCTCTCTCTCTCTCTCTCTCTCACCGCTACCGTATTCTGAATGCTCATCGGGAGAATTCCTATCCTGTTCTCTATTTTCTCTATGATGATGGTGGTCTCCAATATTTTGGTTACGTTCTTCGTTCCTCTTTTGTGCCCCAATTGTTACTCGTATTACTGCACCTCGAGAGAAAGCCTCAGCTACCTTTTTAGCTTTACCTTCTATGCAATTGTTACTCGTATTACTGCACCTCGAGAGAGAGCCTCAGCTACCTTTTTAGCTTTACCTTCTATGTGGTGAAAACACATTATATTAAACCCTAGCAGTCTCTTAATCCAACTTGTTTGTCAAGAGGTCAAATCATTTTTATAATACAAATCCCGTAAAGGGCGATGATCTCTTTGCATTTCAATCGACTGACCTAATAAAAAGAACCAATGCTTCTCCATAACCAGATTAATAGCCAAAGTCTGTCGATCGAATGTACTATTATTATTTTCTGGCCCTTTCAATGCCCGGGAAGCAAAGCAAATGGGTCGCTCTCTGCCTTTATCATCTCGTTGAGAAACTACGCCACCAATAGCTACACTACTTGCATCTGTTGTCACTAAAACGAGCCATCAAATTTAGGATATACCAGTAATTCATTGATACTTAAGGCAGCTTTTAAATGGTTAAAGGCCATATCTTTTTCCCCTCCCCAATTTATTACTTTTTGTTTTTTCAAAGCATCTAAGAGTGTCGCTATCTCTCCAAAACCTCATGAATTTACGGTAATACCCCACAAGTCCTAGGAACCCAGCTTCTTCCTTAGAGTTACGTGGCCTGAAGAAATCTCTAATACTTTACTGGGGAAGGGTTGGATATCTCCTGGGGTTATTATGTGACCTAAAAATTCGACCAGTTTACAGAAAAATTTGCACTTTGACAAATTATTTTCATACCATTATATCGCAATGCTTCTAATACTTCACGCATATTATTATTATGTTCTTCAGCCATTTCCCCTGTAATTATGATATCATCTAAATAAACAAGAACGCTAGGGCCTATTAAGGAAGAAAATTAAACTGAAATAGTTGATCGTTAGCTATAAAGGACGTTTTACATATACTGTCTTCCTGAATGGGTATTTGATAGTATCCAGATTTTAAATCAACAGTTGTAAAATATTTGCTATCCCGTACTTTTGCAAGTAATTATTCGAGCGAGGGCAATGGAAAAGCATTATTCTTAGTGACTGCATTCAACTTCCTATAATCAACACACAATCTTACTGAAAAATCCCCTTTCCTAACAGCTACAATCAGAGAAGCCCAGGGGGATTCGCTCTCCTCGATTATCCCTTGTTCCCTTAATTTATTAATTTCCCTTTCTATCTCTTCCTGGAAATTTAATGGGTAACTTATAAGGCCTTAACCTGTTTGGCTTCGCCTGGCCAGTTTCAATACTAAAGGGAAATCGATCAATCCTCCCGGGTGGCTCATCTCCAATTGCAATTACATCGGAGTAATTATTGACAATGTCACAAACGACAGGCTGATATTCTGACGGATATAATTTTCGTGCTAGCATAATCAAATTCTGAGTGCGTTCTTCCGTGTGGGCTGGAGTTGTGGCTCAAAACTTCCCATCATAAGCAATTTCGCATAACTCTAATTAACACACAGAATCACTTCCTAAAACAACTCTTTTATTTGACAAATTAATTATCGTTATATCAGCTCTGTTCTCTTTTATTTCTGTCAAGCCCTCTAATATCATGTGGGCCTAACTGTCATGGGGTTTAAGAACAACTTTGGTTCCTTCCGCAAGAGGGCGACACGGGGTTACTGATATGCTCATAAGGGTCTGGAGGAGACAACACTTCTCCTCTCTTAGGTACAGTTGTTACCTTTGTTACACGTCTCCCCGAGTCCGCAAACGCACTTATTCTCTCATGACTTTCTATCGGCAAAATGTACCCTCTTGCTTTTACTGTTATTGTATCATTTCCCAAAAAAGGCAAATTTGATTATTAGAGATAAAATCAATTCCTAAAATAGCCTACATACCTGGAATTCCCAAGGTGGGCAAGCGAAACAATCATGTGTAAACTTCACAGACCCCACCTTAGATTTGACGATGGTTGTATGATTTATGTGTAGTTGATTT
>NC_090753.1:9016468-9021468 GCF_036898095.1 Palaemon carinicauda
AGCTGAATTCTTGATGTGTTTAAAATAATTTCTTTCTTCTAGCTGAATATATTTTTATTACGAAATTCCCTTAAAATTTTAATGAAAAATATTTGTTGGGATGTTTCTTTATAGTTCATTAGATGTATAGAAGGAATTTTTTGAGGAAATAAAATTATTTCCCAAACCCAATTAATCCTTAGGTGAATTGCTTTATTTATTAGATTTACTAAACGGAATAAAATAGTTACAAAAAGGTTGCAATAAGATTTTAATAACTCATGGTAAATCATTTTAACTGATTATCACTAAATATTGCAAGATGTTTCTTTGTTAAACAATTCTGTTTATATTGGAATTTTAAGCTATAGTCCATTAAGATTATTGATAATCTGCAATACATCAGACTAAAATAATTATTATTAAGAGTTATTGAATAATGTAATAGTCGCAGGAGAGGGGAAACCTCCTCATCGGCTCCCCATATCCCCAAGAGTGATAATGTTAATTTTAAATCTTTTTCAGGTGATAGGGATATCGGCAGAGCCCAAGTAGGTCCTCCTCCCCCAAAATTTTTACTAATAAAGGCTTCCAGGGAATAATTAAAGTCCTTTATCCTTGGTTAGTGATAAATCAGAAGTTAGTTGTCATAGTCCTGGAGACAGACCTCAAGTATATAGTAGTTCAGTAAATAGTAGCAAGCCTAATGTTTCTAATACCCAATCATGACTCAGGTACGACAAATATGTGTGGCCTGGAAAATTGATTTTTGACTCTCATGTTGTTCAGGTTAAGATTCTTAGGGACACAGGTTCTTCCAGGTCATTAGCCCTGAAGAGGGCTATAAATGGTTTTGAGAGATATACTGGAAATTTTGTATTGTTGGCAAGTTTTCCGGATTCAGTTGTGTCCGCTCCTTTGGTTAATGCCCGCATGTCTTTTCCAGGATATGATCGCGTCACTGAGTTGGCTGTGGTGGATATTCTACCTATTCCGGGTATTGATGGTATCCTGGGAAATGATATGCTGGATAGTGAAGGACGGGAGCTGTTCCCTATATTGTCAGTAAATGCTAGTCCTGTGGCTGTAATAATTCAGTCCGCAACAAAACCGGCTAATTTACTTGATATAGATAGTAATGTTAAGTAGAGATAAGTAGTAATGAAGTAGTTAATAGGAAACTTGATTGGGATAGAGCTGCTTCTATTAAAGAGCAAAAGGATGATTTTATTTTTATTTAGGAGAAGTTGAGGATCTGACTAAACCTATGTGGTACCTTCTGAATTTAGAAATTCTGATTTGGAGTTAGATCATACTATTTTTTTCGGGTTATTTTGGTTTTAAAAACTTTTCATAGCCTGGCTAGTTATTTTTGGTGGCCTGGAATTAAATTAAGTGTGAAGTAATTTATCAGAGCTAGTGAGACTTGTCAGGTTATGGGTAAACCAAACCAGGGGATCCCTAAAGCCCCGTTGCATCACATACTCACTATAGGTGATCCTTTTTCTGAGTTAGTAATTGATGTGGTAGGTCCCTTACCCATAACTAAAACAGATTACGTATATTTACTAACTATCTTGGATAGAGCCTCTCGCTTTCCTGTAGCTATAACTATGAGGCGTGATACTTCCAAAGTTGTTTGAAAAAAAAAAAATAATGGATTTCTTTTCCAGGTATGGGACGAATTTCACGAGTAAGGTATTAAGGGGTAAGTGTGCTGAACTGGTCATTCATCACATTATCAGCATACCTTATCTCCCGGAGAGTCAAGGAGTGGTGGAAAGATTCCACCAGACCCTAGAGTCTGTCCTGAAGAAATATTGTTATGATCATGATAGCGACTGATACAAAGCCCTCCCTTTTGCCCTCTTTGCTAGCAGGAATCTCCCTAACTCTTCCACTGGTGTAGCTCCTTTCGAGTTGGTATTTAGGCAAAAGGTCCGTGGACCACTGGAAACTGTTTTTGAAATGCTCAATTCCAACCGGAAGTAGGAAATAAATGTTAAAAGGTTTGTGGAAGACTTGAAGGGAAGATTGGTTGGTGCCTGGAAGTTTGCCAGGGAAAATTTGGAACGATCCCAGTCAGTAATGAAGAACAATTTTGACAAAAAGGTAAAGGTACGGTCATTTGAACTTAGGGAGTTGGTTTTTGTGCTGAATATGGACCCAGATGGTATTCTCAAACCAGAGTATAAGGGCTCTTGGAAAGTTTTGAGGAAGCTGTCAGAGGTTAACTATGAAATTGAAGATCCCGGTTCAATCCGTAAATGTAGAATAGTCCATGTTAATCGTTTGAAACCTTATATTGGTAAGCAAGGTGATCCATTAGCGATAGTGTCCGAGCCTGTCTCTGTGGTATTGGATGTGTCTCCCGATGACTCTGATGAGTTAGGGTGTCAGAGTCCTTCGGATGCATTGGGTATAGATGTGCGAAATTTTAAGATGTTAAAAGTAGGTTAGAGCATTTAGATGTTAACAAACGGGAAGATGTACTTAATTTAATTTATTCCTTTTCAGATCTTTTTCAGGATGCACCAGGTAGGACAAATATTCTAAGTCATGACGTTAACATAGGTGATGCTTCCCCTGTGAAGCAGTTTGTTGCGAGCCCCGTAAAGTGGGATTTGGTCAGTAAAGAGATTGAGTATATGTTGAAACGTAACCTTATTCAACCATCAGTAAGTGCCTGGAGTTGTCCTATTGTATTAGTAAAGAAAGCAGATGGTATGTTTTGCATGTGTGTGGACTACTGCAAATACGAAAAATTATTCTTTTCCTCTCACTCGTATTGATGATTGTCTGGATCGGATTGGTTTTGCCAAATTTATTTCTAAGTTGGATCTTTTAATGGGTTATTGGCAGGTTCCTTTGTCCGACCGAGCTCGTGAAATATCCGCCTTTGTCACTCTGGCCTATACGAGTGTAAGGTTATGAATTTTTGGAATGAAAAATGCTACATGTACTTTTCAAAGGTTCATGAATAGGGTAATTTGTGGTTTGATAGTAGTGGAAATTTATATTGATGACTTGGTAGTATATAGTAATGACTAGGATACCCACATGCTAAGGTTACTTAAGGTTTTTGAAACCCTCAGGTCTGCAGGGTTAGTTGTTAATTTGGCTAAGTGCGAATTGGGTCAACCCAAGGTTTGTTATCTGGGTCATGAGGTTGGTTTAGGACAGGTGGCTCCGAAAGAAGCTAATCTCGAGGCCATTATGAATTTGAGAAGACCTGGTATTGTTAGAGAGGTAAGAAGAGTGCTGGACATGACATGTTATTACCGAAGATTTGTGCGTAATTACTCTGATCTTGCTCAGCCTCTTACTAGTTTATTAGAAAAAGGAAAAAAAGTTCTGGTGGCCGGATCAGTGTAAAGAATCTTTTAATAAACTTGAACCAGTGTTAAATACTAACCCCATTTTGACTTCCTCAGATATACAGAGGCCTTTTATTATAGCAGTAGATGCTGTTGACGTTGGCATTGGAGGTGTCCTATTTCAGAGAAAGGAGGACGGTGTTCATCCTGTGTCTCGCTATAGCAAAGAGCTTCTGGTGGCTGAAAAACGTTACTCCACTATATAATAAAAAGCTCTTTCTTTGGTCCGAGCCCTTAACTATTTCAAGCCATATGTGACAAATTTTTCATTTCTGATTGAGATAATGGACAGATCACAATCCACTGGTTTTCATCATGCGGATGAAGGAAGCAAACCAGAGGATTTTGCGCTGGGCCCTTTTTCTGCAGGAATGCAATTTGGTTGTAAAACATGTTAAAGGGACTGACAACAAAATTGCTGATACACTTTCTAGAATTTAGTGTACTAGCTTGATCCTTCTCGTACGCCACCTTGCTCGTTTCTCCATTTAAAGTTGTAAAAAAAAAAAATGGTTATGATGTAGTTCTGTTTAAAACATAGCTTTGTGGATAAAGTTAAGGAGTTTTTCTTTGAGTGGTATACACTCTAGTGTTTTCTAAAGGTCCCCCTAGATTAATTATTGGTTTGTTCATACATACTAAGATTTTTGGATGTGTATTATAAATAGGAATTTTTGGGCTATGATGCCGGTGTATTGTAGGTTAAGGGGTATGTCTGTGGGCGTACTGGTAAGTTTATATAGGTTTAGTTATGTCTATTTCCATAAGGTTGGAGAGTTTTGACGAAATACAGTAGTATTAGATCTTTAGACTAATGGTAAGCTATATAAACCTCTTGTTTTGTATTTTTTTAGGGGTACTTTCTGTTTGGTGTTAGGTTTATTACGTATTAATATTGGTTTTTACTTTACAGGTGCATTTCCATTTATATATATAGAAAAAAAATACTTTTTCTGTTTAAATTTTTTTTTTGCTTCAGGGAGGAAAGTATTATGGATTAACGTAATATTTTATCTATATCAGCCTTGTTTCTACATTAATTTGTTTTATGCAAAAATTTAATTTTATAAGATAATATTTATAAATTTAAAGTTTTTTCGGTTGAATTGCTGGTTTAACCTCCTCCCCGTTCATTTTAATTTATAAGTGTCTAGTTTAACACTTTCTTCTTTGTGTTTTATGAGTCCTTGGATGGCAACCGACACTGGTGTTTACCAGTGAGGAACTCGTTCGCTAGAGTGCAGAGTCGAGATCTAAGGCTTCCCGGTCCTAATGCAGCTGCTGGCTAAATTGAGCCTTTTGAGGATAACACCACACACCGTTGATGGCTTTTTGCATGGGCATTCCTGCCACCCGCGGTGTTTTGCTGTTCCTGCGTGCTCTCTTCTGAAGACTGCAGAGCCGACACATTAAATCCTGGCTTTGAGGAGGACTCTCTGGAGAGGCACACCCATCGACGCTTCCTTGTCATAGCCAGCTGTGGAAGCCTTAGAGCTTGTGGTGATATATAGGAAGACAGTGACCAGGTAGGAACTTTTATTACCCATTTTTATTGATTTGGGGCTATATTTCTCTGCCTTTGGTGAGGGGTTCTACGGAGTTGTACTTCCTACAGTAGTAGTGTGCCTGTGGAGCAGCTTCCTT
>NC_090753.1:9023968-9026468 GCF_036898095.1 Palaemon carinicauda
GTATCATTGCATATGCAAACTTACGGCTTCTCTTATTACCTTTGAAAATTAAGAGTCAAAATTTAATTGGCTGACGGTACAGGTCTCTGTAGAAGTCTTCGGATTGACTTAGAATTTTCAGATATGGAGGCTTTTAGGTATAGTTTGTTACGAGTCGGTGATATACTGGTTTTGGCAGGAGCGAAGATGGAAGAGGACGGTTGATTGAATGAAATATATGTATGTGAAGCAGACTCTCATAATGTAGAGATCAAGTATTTTGAGATATTCGCTTACTCCTGCATTTATACAATCATATTTAATAGGCAAAATATAGATATAAATATATAACTCAATTAAGTACAATACTTCACCATTTAGAAGGAAAAAATATTTCAAATCGATAACGGAATATCATGTTAGAGAACCAAAAACGTTTATCTCTTTCTGTTGATAAATTCGTATTATTAAATTCCATGTCACACCCTAGTAGGAAAAGCAGATACTTTGGAAACAGTAAAACAATTATAATAGATCTTTCATATATGAACTATAAAAAGAGACTTAATTTAGCCCGCTCAACATAAAAAAAAAAAAAAAAAATGATGGAAGCTTGAACATTTGAAGTTCTACAGATACAACTACCTGATTAGGAAGATCATTTCACAACTTGGTAGCAGGTAAAATAAAAAAAAAAATAAAAAAAAATGCGTAGTATTGAATCGCATGGCAGAGAAGACCTGGCTATTATAATTAACTGCATACCTATTATTACAAAGAGGAAGGTACTGTCCGCTGGCAAAATGCATAACGAACTGATTGAACGACGGTGCCAGAGATTGATATCTATTTCAGGACTATGAAATTCAATATACCGTAAGTTCCTGTCCAACAAATTAAGAAGAGAATTGGCAGCTGAACACCAGATAAGGTAGAATGGAAGAAGTAAAACACTTCTTCAGAATAAACCAGGTTTTTGTGCAATTGAAGAAGACACAGACATAATGTGTTTTTCCAAAATGAATTTGATATCATGAATCGAAACTACAAAATTTTGAATCCTACAGGGTTATAAAAACACTATTAATTCCGAGATCAGAAGTTGAGGAGTCACTGTCCTCAACCTACTTACAATCATACTTTGAGTTTTGTTAGGATTCAATTTTATTTGGCATATTTTGCACCAAGCTCTAATTTTATTTAGATTTCTATTAATGGATTCAGCAATCTCAGATACAGATTCAGGAGATAGAATTAATGCAAGGAGAGTAGCATCATCTACATATACAGCGAGCTTGTTTTCTGAGCCAAACCACATGTCATGTGTATTTAGTATGAAAAGTAATGAACCAAGAGTCCTACTCCGACGAACACCAGATATCACATTATTAAACTATGGTGTCCCCAAGCAACAATTCTTTACGATCTATTACTTGAAAATTTAATAATGCTGCCAGGAGAAGACATACCAACTTCCAAATGTTTGAGACTGAAAGCAATTGTCTCTGGCTAATTATACGAACTTTCTAAGCATAACCAAAGGACTTTTTTTACAGAATTGGAGATTGTAAGAAAGTCACCACAAGCCCCAAAGCCTTCATGAAAGCCAAATTCCTAACTTTCAGCAAACCTGTTTAGACGTTTTGCCAAAAGAGGTAGAAAAATCTTTTGATGATATGAACGTTAAGGAAATTAGGTGGCAATCAGCTATAGTCGAGCTACAACCAACGTATTTACATATTGGAGTACCATTGGCTTTTCTCCAACAAGTGCTAAAAAAAAACTCTTCTTGTTAACACGTACAAAAAAAAAAAAAATTGGAACTGAGAAAGTTTGTTTAAAAAAAAAAGAAAGAAAAAAAAAACACTTCGGTGTACACCCCCAAAAGCATAGAGGTCTATCACGAGAGCTTTCATTTCGCGCGAGAGAAACCTAAACTAGTTAGTTTAGACTTAATAGAACAAGATATGGGGAAGATCAAATTTCTCATTATTTTTTTTATTGTCAAACACATCAGCTTAAAGGGGTGCCTTTCATTTAGGAGTGACAGAGCCAGCTGGTTTATCTAAAGGAGGAACTGTTAACTCTTCATCAAAGAGTGTATATTTAAGGGTAGCCCACCACTTATGTTGCTGGGTTGTACCACAAAGGGTTTCTTTTATGGTTAAATTGTATTCCTTTTTCAGTTGAACCATAAACTCTCTGAACAAAAGCTCTAAGCTGAGTATAGTTATTCCGAGTCAAATCTGATCTATTATCATTCCAAAGATGATTGGCCTCCTGCTTCTCCAAAAAGGAACGTCTATTTTGATTATTGAACCAGGATTTGTCTTTCATTCGGTACTTTAGCACATGAGAAAGGATACGCATTATAATTATGTTGACTAAATTCTCATTCAAATGAACAGCAGGATCAACACTGTTATTCAAATATGAACAATTCAAGTTCAAAAGAAAACTCAAAAAACAATTCCAGTCTGCTTAAGATTTTATATAAAACTTACATGACTATAACACATCG
>NC_090753.1:9046296-9063796 GCF_036898095.1 Palaemon carinicauda
TGTACTTACGAAAGAATCTTTTATAATAAATAAAGAAAGCCCATATGCCGACGTCTCATTATCCTTCTGCACGAGTCACATTGGTGTCAGGTATAAAAAATATGTCAGTGTACGGTGTGCAAGATGTTGTTCTTTGACCCGGTGAAATAAAAGTTCAAGATGCCTAGATACACAAGGACTAACATAGCAGACACGGTAGCTGCAGAAGATGTGAATGAAGGAGCAGTGAGATATAGAGTTTCCGATGAAGAGCACAGGAAATTATAATGCAAGAATTGTAAAATAAGTTGAATAATTTACAACAGTTAACAAACAGACTGTTGGTGGAACGAGAACAGAAGCGGCATGCAAGCACAGCATATCCGACGTGCAAATGCACTGCCGAGTGAAGATACGAAATTGTAGTTCGAGAGTTGCCAGAACTTCGGGACAAATTAAGGCCTTTCGACGATCAAAGGCTTAAAGAAGATTTTCAATCAATTGAAGTGTTTTTGAGAGACTTTGAAGTAGCCACATATGGATGGTGAGAAAAATAAAAAGCTATTAAAATAATTTGATTGCTGAAAGATGCTCTGGTAATGGAAGTAATGTGTGGGCCACACAAAAGTTTAAGAAGTTATACTGAAATAAAACGACGTTTAATTGAGAAGTATTCATTGCCTGATGCGAGAAAGAGAGACCTAAGAGAAAATTACAAACCTAAAATACCGGAAGGTGAATCCGTTCTTAGTTTTGCAACTCCTATTTTTCGGGATTGCGATTCGTTTGCTACCCGGAGTGCCAATCTCCCAGAAGGTGATAAAAAGGCAATTGCCGGTAAACATGTTTGCAGATTAGTAAACTTGTATTTATGTGGTTATTTGTTCGATGACCATCGCTCATTAGCAGACCTAGTGAGTGCGACACAAAAAATTTTAGACATTTTGCCAGAAGAAAAAAGCATTGGGAATAACGGGGCCGATTCTGAGAAGTTAGCAGCCATGAGAGGAGGTCAACCCCCGAAGAGAGGTAAGGGGGAATGCAGTCAGTGGATTAGCAGAATCTTCAGATGTTGGCACTGTGGGGGAGATGGTCACTGACGAGTTGAATGCCCCACCCAAGGATCCCAGGATCCCCCCGCTGTTACACTTGTCAGGCATATGGTCATTTATCTCAAGAGTGCCCAGCAAAAAAATGCCCAGGGCGGGCGGGCTTGGGCTCATGCACTCCTCCCCCCGCCCAACATCCAAGGAAAAGGGAACACAGGAAGAGGGAGACGAGGGAGTCCGATGCCCTTCCCCCCGCATGACATCTCAAGCAGTAGGTGAGGAAGCGATGACGGACATGACAGAGCAGGCACTGGGACCTCCATCGGTATCCCCGACCTCACCCCCGCCGCACTAGGGAGAGGACGAGGGGGCAGCGGCATGGCAGCGGAGGTCATTAATCTGTGCTCCATATCTCGTAATGGCCATCCGGGAATGTTAGCAGTTAGGATCGACCTGCAAGATAAATCCATCCGAGCGCTGATTGACACGTGAGCCAGTGTTTCATTGATTGAAAAAAAATTCTCCTCAAATCCACTAGATCCAGCGGCATCTATTGTTCTTGACATGCCAGGAGGAAATAAACGACACATAAACCGTCCAGTTCAAGGTGGGGTCTGTGAAGTTTACACATGATATTTTCGTCTTGCCCACCTTGAGAATTCCAGGAATCGAGGCTCTATTTGGAATAGACTTTATAGCTAATAATCAAATTTGCATTTTGGGGGGAAAAATACAATAACAGTAAAAGCAAAAGGGTACATTTTGCCGATAAAAAGTCATGAGGCAGTAAGTGCATGGGTTAGCTCTGAGAGACATTTACGTAAGGTATCAGCTATACCTGAGAGAGATGAAGAGTTGTCCCCCCAGACCCTTATGAGCATATATGTGACCCCGTGTCGCCCTCTTGCGGAAGGAACCAAGGTAGTTGCCAAACCCCATGACAATTGGGGCCATATGATATTTGAGGGCTTGACAGAAATTAAACAGAACAAAGCTGATATAACGATAGTTAATTTATCTAATAAAAGGGTTGTTTTAAGAAGTGATTCTGTGTGTGAATTATAGTTATGTGAAATTGCTTATAATGGGATATGGGGAGCCACAATTCCAGCCCGCACTGACGAACGCAATTTGATTATGCTAGCGCGAAAATTATGTCCCTCAGAATACCAGCGTGTTGTCAGTGATATTGTCAATAATTATTCCGATGTAATTGCATTTGAAGATGAGCCACCCGGGAGGATTGATCGATTTCCCTTTAGCAATGAAACTGGGCAGGCGGAGCCGATAAGGTCAAGTCCTATTAAGGTACCCATTCATTTCCAGGGAGAGATAGAAAGAAAATTAATAAATTTAGTGAACAAGGGATAATCGAGGAGAGTGAATCCCCCTGGGCTTCTCAAATTGTAGCTGTTAGGAAAAAGGATGGCTCGGTAAGATTGTGTTGACTATAGGAAATTGAATGCAATCATTAAGGATAATGCATTCCCTTTGCCCTCAATCGAAGAATTTCTTGTGGAAATACGGGATAGCAAATATTTTAAAACTGTTGATTTAAAATCTTGATGCTATCAAATACCCATTCAGGAAGATAGTAAATGTAAAACAGCATTTATAGCTTGCGATCAATTATTTCAGCTTAATTTTCTTCCTTTCGATGGTAAAAATGTTCTAAGTAATTTTTCTAGAGTAATGATGGTGGTTTTTTTCGCCCTTAATTGGTCATAATGCTCTTGTTTATTTAGATGATATAATTACAGGGAAAACGGCCAAAGACCATAATAATAATATTAGTAAAGTTTTGGAAGCATTGTGACGTATAGGAATGAAAATAAATTTATCAAACTACATATTTTTCTGTAAACAGGTCGAATTTTCAGGTCACATAATATCCCCAGAGGGTATCCAACCCTGCCCAAGTAAAGTAGCGGCTATTACAGATTTCCTCAGGGCACTTAACTCTAAGGAAGTAGCTGGGTCCCTTAGGCTTGCCTTGCTGGGTATTAACATAAATTCATAAGATGTTTTGGAAAGAGAGCAAGACCCTTAGATGCTTTAAAAAAACAAAAAGTAATAAATTGAGGAGAGGAAGAAGAAAGGGCCTTCAACCATTTGAAAGCTGCCTTAACTAGCAATGAATTACTCGTGTATCCTAGATTTGATGGCCTGTTTTTAGTGATAAGAGATGCGAGTAGCGTAGCTATTAGTGGCGTAGTGTCTCAACAAGATTATAAAGGAAGAGAGACAGACCCATTTGTTTTGCTTCCCGGACATTAAAAGGGGTAGAAATGAATTATAGTATACTCGATCTAGAGGCTTTGACTATTCATTGGGTTCTAGAGAGGCATCGGTTCATTTTATTAGGTCAGTTAATTGAGTTGCAAAGCGATCATCGACCCTTACGTGATTTCTATTATAAAAGTGATTTTACCTCTCGTCAAGCAAGATGGTAAAGGTAACAAAGTAGCTGATGCTCTCTCCAGAAGTGCAGTAATAGGAGTAATAACCAGGGCACATAAGAGGAACGAAGAACGTAACCAGAATGTTGAAGACCTCCATCATAAGAGAGAAAATAGAGAACGGGATGAGAGTTCTTGCGATGCACATGCAGTAGACGGGAGTGAGAGAGAGAGAGAGAGAGAGAGTCGACTTGGGAGAGAGAGAGAGAGCTGACTGGGAAGAAAGAGAGAGAGAGAGAGAGAGAGAGAGAGAGAGAGAGAGAGAGAGAGAGAGAGAGAGAGAGAGAGAGAGAGATTGGATGACCGAGGACATGACCAGGGGTATCCAGAATGAATGCCCTGATAATGCAGGTTTGATTGACTTGGGAAGTTGGGACATAAAAGATGTCCAAGAGGGACAGAAAAAAGAGGAATGGATGGAAAGAGTGCAAGCAGTGATTAAAGGGGAATCGGAGAGTTATCCGTCATATGTGAATGTGCCTCGTAAGAATTTTTTTATTGAAAATGATGTTTTATACTGTGCTTACGAGAAGAGGGGAGGAGAATTTTCTGCATGGGTAGTTGTTCCTCCCTCTTTAATTATCGAGCCATCCATATTTTACAAGCAAGTCTGTATGCAGGGCATTTAGGGATTCATAGAACATTAAGGAGAGCACATGAATCCTTCCTTTGGTTGAGAAGGAAAAAATCTATAGAGAATTATATCAAAGGTTGTCATGCTTCTAACTGTTTCAAAGAAAATTAAAACACTGTACTGGAAGCCAGGAAGTGGCCAATAGTTCCTATTAAATTTTATAAAGTGCATATGGATGTTGTAGGACCATTTCCTACTGGGTTAACACAACATAAGTATATATGTGCATTTGTGGATGCATTTACTCGGTACACTCATACTTACACAATGTTGGATAAATCTGCAAATTTTTTAGCGCAGGCGCTGTGCTCTTTCATTACTAGGTTTGGTTGCCCAAAAATTTCAATAAGTGATAATGGTCTTGAGTTTATAAATAGGGAGGTGAAATCAGTAACGGACTTGATAAAAATTGAAGACTTTTCAGTAACCGCATATAGGCCTTCAGCAAATGGATTAGTAGAATCGCATAATAGGGAAGTAGAGTGAATTTTGCATGACATAGTGGCTGATGACCCCCTTTATTGGCACGCCATGCTTCCTACAGCTGAGCTAGCTTTGAATATTGCATATAATGCTTCGCTCAGGGACACTCCTTTCTTTTTAGTGTATGGACAGGATCCTGTGTTACCATATACGGTTCTCATTAATTCGCAACAATTGCTAAATTATTCAACTGAGCAGTACCATCTATATTTATCAAATTTATTGAGGAGAGTAATGAACACCACTGAGAGGTTTCTGAGAAGAGCTAAAGAGAATCAGAGGTCAAAGTATGATGGTCGGTTCAAAACTGCACCAGTAAAAGTATTTGTGGGCGATCATGTGTATTTGAAACTATTACAACCTAGGAAACACAAACTAGAGCCAGCGTATTTGGGTCCTTGCCAAGTAAAGATGGTTAATTCTAACACAGTTGTGATACAAACCATTGTTAATGGCGCAGTGTCCGAACATCATCAGGCACACATACACCTGGTACCTGAATAGTTAGTTTTCAAAAGTGTTCCTCCTTACCCCTGCATACGTGACATCCCTCGAGTTGATGAGTAGAATTTCCCCTGTTGTTGTTGTTGTTTGATAACAATGTCTTATGTTGATGCTAAATTTATACGTAAAATGTGTGGAAATAAGTATAACATTGTTGAGTGAAACTAAAAACAATCAGGGGTCAAATAGGTCAAGTGAGATCCGTCAGGCGGATGCTGTATTATTCATGTATTTATATGATTCTTGGTTGCTGAGGCCGGGGTGGTTCCCTAATGGTAAGTTGCTGCGGGATTAAAGTTCAGCCTTGAGGAAAGTCAGTGTTAAAGAATATGTATATGTGAATACCTTATACTTAATGTTATAAGAGAAGGGCGGAAGCTGAATGATTTTCTCTGGAAAACGGCTAGTGACCACCGGTTGAAAGTTGCAAGTGCAAGTAATTTAAATAAATGGTAAAACGGTGGTAGAAAGATATGTGTTGCGAAATTGTGCCATAAACCCGGACAAGTAAAATCAAGGGATGAAGGAATATCTAATCCTACCCTTTTCCAGCCCAAGAAGCCTGTATTGCCCGCAACCAGTGGGAGGTTATTGATGAGGTTATATAGACCAAATGTTTTTTTTTTTTTTTTTTTTTTTTTTTTACTTTGGGTATTCTGAGTTTTGGTTGCAGAGGTCATAAGAAGAAATGAGTGGAATTATTTATATTGTTTTGTATATATTTTAACATATCCCGCTTCACCCTTTCATATTCCTCCTCCTCCGTCTCCTCTAACAAATGGCGTAGACCTTCTCAAGTGGCTCCTCATCCGACCATTAGTACAAACACCTCCTCTGTTTTTCCAAAATCTGAGTTTCCATTTCAATCTGGTTTCGGTTCCTAAGTTTTTCAATTATCCATTTCTCTCTAAAGTAATTCAAGTCTCCTTTATCCTTCATTATTGCTTTTCCTTTTTTGTCACTTCATTTTTTTCTCTTTATCTGAGTGTCAAGGAATTTAAAAGAACTGAATAGTTAAGTCTGTATTACGTGCAATTATTGCCTCTGTCTGACTGGTAATATTTTGATAATTCGATAATTTTATTAAGCGATTCTTGGGAGTAGTAGAGAATGACATGTATATATTTAGATATATATGCATATATACATATTTTCAACTCTTTCCACGCGCTCCCCCTTTTCTAACTACAACCTGCTGGTTTGAGAGTTTGTTAGAGAATGTGGTTTCCAAGTATACGTCTTCAGGTAAATCTTCTATCAGTAAAAGAATATTACCTTGATCATGACAGGAAATATATATACATACATATATATATATATATATATATATATATATATATATATATATATATATATATATATATATATATATATATATATGGGTGACCCTGGCTGGTACAATTTTGCTGATCATAGAGAGACGCAAATCCTTTCACCATGTTAAGGTATCCCCACCCAGGAAATAGGAAAGAAAAATGTCTCAAAAGGGTTTGAAATTGTCAATCATTTTTGCATTTGTTGCTTAAACTGTTCAATCAACTATAAATTAATCGGTGCGAGATAATTTATGAGCTTGTCTCTTAGAAATGCTATTTATATCATTATCATCAGTGGTAGAAAAACGGATATCATATTGTGTAATCATAGTGCCTTGTTATTATTAACTATTGCTTTTGGGAGTAATTGAAATGGTATAAGATAAAATAGATCAGTTAACTATTTCATATCTTTCCGCCCATTTAGAGAGAGAGAGAGAGAGAGAGAGAGAGAGAGAGAGAGAGAGAGAGAGAGAGAGAGAGAGAGAGAGGGGGGGGGGGGGCGAAATCTAACGCGATTAAAGATTTAACGATAATCTTAAAGGATTTTTCATGATTGTATACTTTTGCTTCCCTGGCTTATCGCTATCAGTTGTTTCGCGAGCATTTTTCATTCCCGTAATTGCCATTCCGAAAGACGAACATTTCTTGGCAATTAACTATAATGTTCCAATTAATCTTATTATTTCATCGACAAATATTGTGGATACTTCAATTTAATCTTCGTGTTTATTTTTTAGATTCCTTAGTATAAGTTTTATTAAATTTTTCTGGAAAATGTTAAGTATTTTTATGCTCTCTGAAGAAACGTGTATAAAGAAATTGAGTTTAATATGTCTTTAGAATTGGAGTTTAATGAAAGTTTGAAAAAACAAATTAGACAATGTTACTGTACGGACATGAATCGTAGTACGACAATGAAACAATATCTAACATATTTTATAGATTTGAGGAGAAAGCCTTCAGAAGAATATTGGGAGTTAAATGACATGTCAGGATTAAAAACTATGAGAGATGTTACTCAAGTGTCATATGTGGATGAAATCACAGTGAGGGGTAGTTTGAGATGGTTCGGCATCCATTTTGCACTACCCAAGAGAGAGTAGTTCACCAAACTTTCATTTGGGCTCCACAATGCAACAGTGTTACCCCATACGAATAGGAAAAACAAAAGCATGCTAATAGAAGAATGAACTAGAAGAATTTGCAGACCCAAGCCTACATGGCTAAGAACTATGAAGCGTGAAGTATGAGGAGAGGAATGCAGAATTATTGGTTTAAAAGCTCAAGATAGAGACGACTGATGAAATGTAACTAAGGCTCTTTGCGTCAAAAGGCGTAGGAGATGATGGTGATATCACCCCCCCCCCCCCACACACACACAAAAAAAAGAGGCAGGTAAAAAAGGCACTGCTGTACAAATTATATAGACATATTAGATAAAAACTATAAAAGCCTAAAATTCCTTTTTTCCACGATTGCTGCATATACCATTGGGAAGTCATCATCCTCACCCATCAGTAGTCCACTTCAGAACAAACGTCTGAGACCTGTATATATATATATATATATATATATATATATATATATATATATATATATATATATATATATATATATATATATATATATATATATATATATATATATATATATATATATAGCAAATAGTGCTAACCTAAGTCATTATTAGTTTATCTGAAAGATATGGCAGAAGTAAAATAAAGTAACTGCTCTATTTGGAAGGTTGATCAGAAACGAAAGGTAAGTATCCAATTTGCTTAATAGATAATCAATGGCGGATACAGTTGGTACTGATTGCGCATAGCACATTGAATACAATCAGAGTTTAGTTCATCGAATTGAAAATAAGTTGTATTCTGGCAAATGAGACCACTATTAAATTCTGGAATAACCTTCCAGAATGACGCCATTTTCCTAAATATTTTTAATAATGTAGGATATACAAATTTTCCCAAAAAGTATTCTCCTCTAATTTGTTTTAAAAAATACACGCGCATAAGACATAAAAAAACAAGTGATTCCTTACGCTAATACCCTGAATGTTTATAATAGCTAGCAGATTTATCATGAGAAAATTACATAGCTTGCTGATGAAGCTGACTTCTTATCAATTTCATACATAACGTTCCTATACTTTTTATTCAAATAAATTTAGAGTATGTGTGATAGAATCTCTATTTACAGCATCCTTTTTAAGTAATAAAGTAGCCAAGCTAGCCTAGATGGGACTTAACGAGCGAAAAAGACATTACTATCCGTGAAGCTTTAGTTCGAAGTGTTCGAAGCTCCTCAGCCTATGAAGGTAGTAGATAGACCATAATTTCTACATCTGCTGGAGTAAGTGGGATAGAGGTAAGGCATAATAATATATCCTAGAAATAAATGTTTGATTGTAATTCTTTATCACTGCATCATACAGCTGAGGTGCGATGCCCTTGAAGTCCTAAAAATTTTCCCTATCTTTAGATTTTGTTTTCTGTGGTTCTTCAGCCATCCCCTGACGTATCGTATTAGATCTCTATTCTTTAACATGTGTATTATTTTTTTTATTCATCTATCTATCTATCTATCTATATATATATATATATATATATATATATATATATATATATATATATATATATATATATATATACATATATATATACAGTATATATATATATATATATATATATATATATATATATATATATATATATATATATATATATATATATATATATATTATAGATATATATATATATATATATATATATATATATATATATATATATATATATATATATATATATATATATATTATAGATATATATATATATATATATATATATATATATATATATATATATATATATATATATATATATATATATATATATATATACTGTATTCATCTATCTATCTATCTATCTATCTATATATATATATATATATATATATATATATATATATATATATATATATATATATATATATATATATATATATATATATATATATATATATATACAGTATATATATACATATATATATATGTATATATATATATATATATATATATATATATATATATATATATATATATATATATATATATATATATATATATATATATATATATATATATATATATATATATATATATATATATATATATATATATATATTATAGATATATATATATATATATATATATATATATATATATATATATATATATATATGTATGTATATATATACAAATATATATATATTTTTGGGCTCAAGCCATGTCGTCCTGATGGAAGTTCCTATAGGGTAGCTTCCTAGGGTATATTACAACTACGGCGATATTCCCAGAGAATTTACCTTAAGGTACCAGAATTCTAACTCCTGGAGCGAGTATCCCTCGTGAAAGGGATATCGCGACATATCAGAGGACGTATTCTAGACACGTCACATGGCAATCTACTACCTGAATAGAGATTCGTCTCGTAGGAGGGAGATTGACGAGATACGAATTCGGGAAAGAAAAAGGGGGGAGCCACTCCCAAGGCTTCCCAATCCCCCGATTCGTATGCGTGCCTGGCGCCAATCCTGGCGCCATCTCCATTTCCTTTTTGCGTAGCTTAACAACTCGGTGTTTTTTCCTGTTTTTCTCGCAAATCTTGGATTTATTCAGCTTTTCATGGCTTCTTCGTCTTCGTTGACCTCGGATAAGTTGAGTATAGTGTCTGTTATGTATAAATGTAGGCTCTTGGTAAAATTTTGAGTGATTAATAGGATTAATCTTTGATACAAGAGCCGTAGCCTACCAGAGGTGTCCTGGACACTGTCACTCGCTAGGTATAAATTAGTTAGTCAGAGTGACATTCCTGGTTGTTTTGCTTAATAAAATTTAGCTATTTAGCTTTACATAGGATTTCCTTTCGTGCTTAGTATTATTTGGCGAAGTATTCGCCATTCTGGCCTACGCTAGGCCATGTAGCCTAGTCGTTTGGTCCTAGTACTTAATGCATGATTATGGTTTTTCCGAGTGTAATTAAAATTTTATTGAAGCTTTAGGCTATATTTTATACATGTTAGACTGTGTGGAATATTTCCAAGATTGTATACGTGAGAGTTTCGGTGAATTAGGTAATCGATTCTCTTGGTGCCTAGGCTAATTGCTTATGGAGCCTTAGTATACTTTATCATACTCCCCGGTTGCTTTCTTTTCTTCGGAGAAGGTATGCAATCCCTTTCCCTCT
Organism: Palaemon carinicauda; assembly: GCF_036898095.1. Lineage (NCBI taxonomy): Eukaryota > Metazoa > Arthropoda > Malacostraca > Decapoda > Palaemonidae > Palaemon > Palaemon carinicauda. The sequence continues at coordinate 9,056,974 of NC_090753.1, forward strand.
GTTTAAGCCTTGGGCTTATCCCTAAGTGGTTTTTTCCGAATTTATTTTCGATAAAACTATACTAGGGTGTTACTGTACCTTCCTGTTCCAGCAGAGTCTGGTTCAAAGAGGGTCAGAACAACAGAGTTTTTAGTCTGAGTCCGTGTTGTTTGGCTTGGGGCAGAGTCTCCCTCGCTGACCTAACACTTACAAAGGGAGCTGAGCTCCCTTAGGTCACTGTCGAAGGTTTCTGTAGTTATGATTCCTTCTTGTGTGATCGACCAGACTAAGTCCTGTTGCTGTTCTCGGGGAGGATAAATCTTCCCTTGGGAGTTGCAATGCCTTCCTTGCTTTGGTGCTCTGGAAGCTGGCAGGTATTATACTACTGCGCTGGCCCTTTCCCTTAGATCTCCCTTAGGCTAAGACAGAGTTCTTGGCTACGGGTGATCTGTCACTAAAGCAAGGTTGGCAGGACCCTCTTGTCCCTTCCCCCTCTATCTCCGTAATGGCCTAGCCATTACTGTACTGTACCTTGCCGGCCGGCAGAGCTGGCCGGCAGGGATATTACTGTACCATATGTCATTCTACTTCTGGACCTAGTATAGGTTGGGATTTGGATTGACTAAGCCCATTGCCGGCCGGCAGAGACGCTGGACGGCAAGGGTCTTATGTTTTCGAGTGCTGCCCGGACCTCTCTTGGTCCCTCATCCATGCCTGCCGGCAGAGCCGGACGGCATTGGTCAAGGAAGCCTGAATTAAGTTTCTCCCCTTCCTTATATGCACTCTTTCGGTTGCCGGGCTGGGGGGGTTGTGTACACTCTTATCCCGGCATCCATTCTATTTTCTTCTAGTGCTGTACCTGTCCCGGCAGCCGGCCTCATAGGCCGGCTGCCGGCCTCATACCGGGCAGGGGTAGTCTTCTGGTTCTTTTGCTGCCGGCTGGCATCGGTCTTGTACCTTTGCCGGCCGGCTTATGTCAGTCCTTGTCTGCCGGTCACCAAGAGTGTGGCCGGCAGCTGGGTACTACCTTGTGTAGTTGCTGGCCGGCAATCATTGCCGGCCAACACTGGCTGTTGCTGGCCGGCAGCTGCTGCCGCCGGCACAGGCATTTGAACCAGAGGGCTGCCGCCCTATAGCTGTTAAGTAGTATACTTTAAAGCTAATTGTGGTGTGTGCCGGCCGGCAAAGGCAGGCCGGCACACATCCTCCTATACTGTACTAGTATTCTTCTGTATAGCATATACAGTAAGAAGAAAACTATAGTAAAAGTTTAGGTACAGCACTGTATCTTCTAACACTATTGTGTTTTCTTACACAGCCCTTTGCTGTTGCCCTCAGACAGGAAGCAGAGTTCTTCCCCGTCTATTATCCAGGATTTTTTAAAATCATTGCCTAGGTGTGAGCTCCACCTGTTTCCTATGGAAACCTTGCATTGGTTACTCTAGTAGAGATAAACCATTTTTTGATTTTATTATCTGGAAGGCTGCAGCAATGGGTTGTGAGGGAAACACAAGTGTGTGTCTTTCATTTATGAATTGTTATGCTATACTATGCATATCCAGTGATACATAGTTCACTTGATACTCATGGAAATTTCTTCTCTTTACAGAAGGACACTCCGAAGTGGGGAAGTGCTTTCTGCAATGTCAGCAGCAAGAACCTCTGCGGACATGAGTTTTGTAGGAGACACGCAGCATACGCTGTCTCCAAGGATGATCTCCGGTATTGGGACCCTCAGGTATGTACTGTGTGCACTAACCTGATTAATGAGACATTTAAATAGCTAGGAAGAAGCTTCCTACCTGGGTAAGGGGCTTCCAAAAGTACACTTCTGGCCCTTATCTTCCAAGTGAGAAGATGAGGGCGTATCTTTTCCCTAAGGCATCAGCTGAGGCAGTGATTCCCCAGCCTCAAGAGGAGATCCCCTAAGTTCAGATCCAGGTGGATGCTGAAGTCGCGGTCGCGATGCAAGACATCCAGCTAAATGACAGGATATCTGATGTGGACGGGTGTCAGGAGGAAGACCTCCTTGCAGAAGCCCAGGATGAAGTTCAAGTCCCTCTACATCGGCCGGTCTCCCAGTAGAGCTGGGACAGGCCCTCTCTTCTATTGTTGGAATGATCCAACAAATGCAGAAGGAGAATCAGGAGAAGGCGGCTGCAATGGAACTGCGAATGCAGTGCCTTGCAGAATCACATGGGCCCCAGAAAAGCTCAATGTGAAAGACCTTCCTTTGTGCTCGGATGCTAACCCATGGAGGTATGCTGAGCACATGTCGATGACGACTGGAAAGATCGTCATCTCGGATATGCTGGGCTCAGTTCCCCTGGAGGGTGGAATTCTGGCCCAGCAAGGCACCATATCCGGACTGTTATGTCCGGCTGAGGAAGGAACCAGCTTCAAAGGAGGAGGCAGAGCCGAAGGAGGTCATAGTGATGACCATGCTAAGGCTCAAGCTCTACTTTCATCTTCGATGAAAGAGAGGGGCTTCTCTAACTCAAAGGTAGCTGCATTGAATAGGAAGCTCCCTTCCTTTGTGTCCTCGCCTACTAGAGCCTTCCCCCTTTTTACAGAAAGGGTTTCTGGCTGTACTAAAAGCAATCGAGGCCGGCAAGTCTTGCCCCTCCCTAGAGGAGTGTAAACCCTTGTCGCTGGCCCTGCCTATGGACCACAAAGATTGGAAGGACGTCCATCTTACGTTCTAAGTGGAAAGTTGGAGGCTGATATTGCCGGACGTCAGTTCGGCAAGGACCCCCCTAAGCTGTCTGACTTTCTTTTGCGAAGTGAGCTCGATACAAAAGAAAGACTGACTGCCTCAATGTCTCGTCAGACTACTCTCGAGACGATGGCAAGTGACCCCAAGGTCCATGAAATGTTCATGGTAGTGGCCAAGCCTCATCTGGCCACAGTGACGAAGGACCTTTATGGCTTCGTCAAGGCAAGGAGAGCTTGTAGGGAGTTCGTGTTTACCTCGGCTACAGTGAGGCACGAGCTAAAGAAACTATTCTCCTCCAACATTTGGGGAAAAGACCTTTTTCCCTACCGACTTGGTCAAAGAAGTTTTTGATAAAGCCACCTTGGAGAATAGAAACCTTCTCCAGAAGTGGGACCTGGCTATCAAAAGAAAGTCTTCCCCGGATGAGGGTCCTCAACCAAAGAGGAAGACTATGAGGACTAGGCTACCGTCTCGGCCAGCCAAGCCTCTTAGACAGCAACAGCAACTGCAATTGCCATTGCCCCCAGTGCCCCAGATCGTGGCACAAACCCCGACCACCTTTCAGTGGGTACCCCAGACCGTGTCGACACAGTCCACGGCATTCACCCCAGCGTTCGAAGGGCAGTCTACTTCCTTCCGAGCAAAGCCTAGAGGGGCAGCCAGAGGCTCGTCTAGACGCCCCTCAAGGGGAAGGGGATTCAGGGGTGGTCGTGGTCAGGAAGGCAAGACCTCAGGACGGCAGTCCAAGTGAGGTGATACCGGTAGGAGGGAGACTTCTGAAATTTCGGGATCGGTGGACCTTCGATCCCTGGGCCCACAGCCTACTCAAGAATGGATTGGGCGGGAGCTGGTACAGCACTCCACCCCCGTACCTTCGGTTTTTTTCCAACACTCCACCCCCGTTATGGAGGAGTACGTTCAAGAACGGTTGGAGAAAAAGGGTGAAGCCCATCAATTTCTAAGGGAGGCTGTTTTGTGTTCCCAAGAAAGACTCGGAAAAGCTCAGAGTCATTCTGGACTTGTCGCCACTTAACAAGTTCATAGTGAATTGCAAATTCAAAATGCTAACACTGCAACACATAAGGACCTTACTGCCCAAGAGGGCATATTCCGTCTCTATAGACTTGTCAGATGCCTACTGGCACATTCCAATTAGCCATCGACTCTCCCCCTACCTAGGGTTCAGGCTACAGCGAAGACTACACGCCTTCGGAGCCATGCCATTCGGGCTAAACATAGCCCCAAGGATTTTTACGAAGCTTGCGAGCGTAGCTCTCAAACAATTTCGCCTAAAGGGAATTCAGGTAGTAGCCTACCTGGACGACTGGTTGGTGTGGGCAGCATCCGAGACAGAATGCTTGCAAGCTTCCAGTCAGTGATCCAGTTCCTAGAGTACCTAGGCTTCAAGATCAACAGAAAAAGTCTCGACTTTCTCCATCTCAAAAGTTCCAGTGGCTAAGATCCACTGGGACCTTTTGTCACACCGTTTCTCCACCCCAGCGAAGAAAAGGAAGGAGATAGCGGGTTCTGTCAAGAGACTTCAAGATTCCGAAAGGATATCAAGACACGAGCAGGAGAGAGTACTGCGCTCTCTCCAGTTTGCTTCGGTGACAGACCCAGTGCTAAGAGCACAGCTAAAGGATGCAATCGGAGTTTGGAGAAATTATGCATCAAACGCGTGAAGAGATCTGAGAAGACCAGCCGCTTCGGCTAAGTACTCTTCTCAGGCCTTGGTCCCAAGCCAAACATCTAAAGAAGTCAGGTTCTTCTTCAGCCACCTCCCCCGTCGGTGACGATTCACTCAGACGCCTCAAAGGAGGGATGGGGAGGTCACTCTCATCGGAAAAAAGTCCAGGGGACTTGGTCCAGGCTATTCAAGACCTTTCTCATAAAACTTTCTAGAAGCTAGGGCAGTGCTCCTTACCTTAAAGAAAGTCTCCCCGCGTCATTCGTTCCACAGAAAGTGGTAATAGACAGCGAGGTAGTTGTAAGATACTTGAATCGACAAGGATCGAGGTCACCACCTCTCAACCAGGTGATGTTGGCCGTCTTCCGATTGGCGGAAAAGAAGAAGTGGTACCTGTCGGCAGTTCACCTTCAAGGAGTCCGCAATGTGACAGCGGACGCTCTATCCAGGTTCACACCGATAGAGTCGGAATGGTCCTTAGACGCAGGATCATTCTCCTTCATTCTGAATCAGTCCCAGAACTGCAGATAGACCTCTTTGCGACGAAAGACAACAAGAAGTTGCCCCTGTACGTGCCCCGTACGAGGACCCCTTAGCGGAAGCAGTGGACGCGATGTCCCTCGACTGGAACAGATGGTCCAAGATTTATCTGTTCCCTCCTCACAACCTTCTGTTGAGGGTCCTCAACAAACTGAGATCCTTCAAAGGGTAGCGGCAATAGTGGCCCACAAGTGGCCGAACAGCGTGTGGTTCCTCCTGGCATTGGAACTGTAGCTGAAGTTTGTACCACTACCACATCCAGTTCTGACCCAGCGAGTCCAGAAGTCGACTGTCTGCGCTTCATTACAGAAAACCCGGACCCTGCAGTTCATGATTTTCTCTCCCTAGCGGTGAGAAAGCGTTTCGGGATTTCGAAAGCCAGTATAGACTTCCTTGAGGAATATAAATGCAAATCTACTAGAAGGCAATATGAGTCATCTTGGAGAAAATTGGGTGGCCTTTTGTCAAGGCGAAGATTCCGCAGGAGATCTTGACAGACTTCTGCTTATCTTTTTTCCCCACCTCCATGGTCAAGGGTTGGCAGCGAACACGATTTCAGCGTGTAAGTCTGCTTTGACAAGACCCATTCTATATGCCTTCCAGGTCGACCTAGGTAACGAGATCTTTAATAAAGTCCCGAAAGCCTGTGCTAGGCTCAGACCTTCAGCACCTCCAAAGCCCATTTCATGGTCTTTAGACAAGTTCTTCATTTCGCTTCTCTGTTGAGCAATGAAGAATGTGCGTTAAAGGATTTGACACAAAAAGTTATTTTCCTAATTTGCACTCGCGTCCGGGGCCAGGGTTAGTGAAATTGTAGCCTCTCGAGAGAGGCAGGTCGTGTTCAGTTCCTGGATGGGGAAGAACTGAACCTGTTTCCGGATCCTACGTTTCTCGCCAAGAATGAGTTACCCACCAACAGGTGGGGTCCCTGGAGAATCTGCCCTCTGAAAGAAGATGCATCTCTATGTCCAGTAGAATGCCTAAAGGTCTATCTTCATAGAACTTCAGACTTCAAGGGTGGTCAACTATTCAGGGGAGAAACATCAGGCTCAAATTTATCTCTGAATCAACTCAGAGCAAAAATCACATATTTTATTCGCAGAGCGGATCCTGACAATACACCCGCAGGTCACGATCCGAGGAAAGTTGCCTCATTCTTAAATTTCTTTAATTGCATGGATTTTGAACATCTCCGTTCATACACTGGCTGGAAGTCTTCCAGAGTGTTCTTTCGCCACTATGCGAAGCAAGTAGAGGAACTATAAGAGATCTGTGGTAGCAGTGGGTTGCGGTGTTAACCCTACTGTTTAACTCTGCGAGGAACAGTGGTCTTAATTGGGACGATTAATTCCAGGGTGAGTGTGTAGTTACATACTGTACTACAAACTAAGTGAGGGCACTGTGTTGCCCATCCAGACTGTTCCATTTCCGAAGGTGAACCTAGCATAAGTGCAGACATGTGTGCCGAGCGTTTCTAACGCTAATGTCATTGATTTGTAATACAGGCTTTTATGACTTTGATACCTCGGTATCTTAAAAGTGGCATCTAATGTTTTTCTTTCAGACAAACAATCCCTGTTTACTATCATACTTATGCTTAAAGTTTTGGGTTATCCTCTTCTTATATATATATGTATAATTGTGGTTAACCTGTCTGTTTATTGTCTGTCAATAAGCTTGTTCTTGAGAACCTTGCGTCTCCTTCACCTGTGTCAATTTATTGGTATAATTGAGCATTCATTCTATGTACCTTATCTGGGATAATTCTAATAGAATTGTTCCTTTATGCAAGCTATGTTGCATTGGTTTTCCTCCTATGCGGATATAAAACCTTTGGCCAATAAAAGTATTGTGCGGAAAACTGGTCGATATTTCATATTGACGCAGTGGTCCTTTACAAA
>NC_090753.1:9071296-9076296 GCF_036898095.1 Palaemon carinicauda
GAGAATTTTAAAATATACTGTTCTCAGCCGACCATCATTTTTCCCCCTTTTATTATCTTTTACCGTAATATACTTCCTTAACGTCAATATATCCGTTTTAAAACGGTAAATGCCTGCTAATATTTATTCCATTATATTTCACGTTGTTTTTCTTAAAGTGAATTTTTAACAGTGTGCTGTAAAATATGAAATTTGTTGTCGCTACAATCAGCTGTCAAATACCAAGATATCCTATCTAGAGGATTTTCCTGTTGAAAAAAAAAAAGAAAAAAAATTCTCCGGTCCTTCCCTTCGATGCTTTTTCGAACTCTTGGACACCACTCAACTCCCGCCGCCGCCCCAACACACACACACACACACACACACACAAACACACACACACACACACACACACAGAGAAAAATGCTGTTATTTCCATGGTGGAGATTTTGCATAAATTCAAGTAATCTATAGAATTTATGCTTAATTTAGCGTTACTTCCCACCAGCAGAATGATAGTTTTCTGTTAATTCTTTTGATGATTTTATTTAAAATTATATCAGCATTGAAATATTTTCCTTTGATATAAAATGATTTTATATTTTCACTTTCTGAGTGGGGATACCTTCTGTGATGATAAGGTTTGTGTATCGCCAGGGTCAGCAAAGCTCTACTATGGTTTCCTTTCAGCGATCAGGCTAAAGTTTACCAAAATCACATTATGTTTATGAATTGACATTTCTGATGCCTTTATCCTGCAGTGGACGGAAAAGAGCTGCAGTAGATCTTGTGCGATATATATATATATATATATATATATATATATATATATATATATATATATATATATATATATATATATATATATATATATATATATATATATATATATATAAATATATATATATACATATGTGTGTATATATATATATATATATATATATATATATATATATATAATATATATATATATATATATATATATATATATACATATGTATATATATATATATATATATATATATATATATATATTATATATATATATATATATATATATATATATACTTACAGTATATATATATATATATATATATATATATATATATATATATATATATATATATATATATATATATATCACAAGCACACGTGATTTCAATCAATGTAAATATCACTCACGAGTGGCATTTAATACCAAATTCTATCTTGAGGATATATATCCACTTGGAATTCTTTATGGTAACCGCTTCTGGCCGGGTGGAGATTCGAACCCCCACCTGTCCAGCTGGAAAACATATTCGACAGGAATATGTAAGGAGATTTGTCATAAACTTTTATTTTTCTTGATAACTCAGTCGGTAGAGTCACTGTAGGCATGGTGTCCAGCCGAACAGGTGGGGGTTCGAATCTCCACCCGGCCAGAAGCTGTTACCATAAAATGAAATCCTTGTGGATATATATTCCCAAAATAAAAATCGGTATTAAATGCCATTCGTGGGTGATATATATATATATATATATATATATATATATATATATATATATATATATATATATATATATATATTATATATATATATATATATATATATATATATATATATATATATATATATATATATATATCACAAGCACACGTGATTTCAATCAATGTAAATATCACTCACGAGTGGCATTTAATACCAAATTCTATCTTGAGGATATATATCCACTTGGAATTCTTTATGGTAACCGCTTCTGGCCGGGTGGAGATTCGAACCCCCACCTGTCCGGCTGGAAAACATATTCGACAGGAATATGTAAGGAGATTTGTCATAAACTTTTATTTTTCTTGATAACTCAGTCGGTAGAGTCACTGTAGGCATGGTGTCCAGCCGAACAGGTGGGGGTTCGAATCTCCACCCGGCCAGAAGCTGTTACCATCAAATGAAATCCTTGTGGATATATATTCCCAAAATAAAAATCGGTATTAAATGCCATTCGTGGGTGATATATATATATATATATATATATATATATATATATATATATATATATTATATATATATATATATATATATATATATATACGTAAATTAAATTGGTAGTGGAAGTACATCTCTCTCTCTCTCTCTCTCTCTCTCTCTCTCTCTCTCTCTCTCTCTCTCTCTCTCTCTCTTCAAGTAATTTTAACTTTGTAACATAAATTTCACAGAAACGACACCTGAGAAAAAAGAAATTTCCAGGGAGAGAAAAGTGGCGGTGCTGAGCGCCATTTTGGAGTCATGAGTTTAGCAATGAGGTTTTCCTATGACCCTTAGAAGTTTCGGGGGGGATCTGAGCCAAGATATAGTGACATTACAAGATGTTACTGACGTAACCTATGAATAAATCATTGCATGTCCATAGGTTTACTAGTGATTCTATGCTTGTTTTCATTGTGAAAAGGATTAGAATACTTTTGATATAATGTTCACCTATCACAGAAATGCAGCATTGGCGTACGTAAGGCAGGAATGTGACCCCTTTCCCCTCCCCCCTCGCCTCTCACTTCCAAAAACCGGGCTGCCTTCAAAGCAGTGTCAAAAAAATAAGTTTGTAATTACATATTCAAAATTGCCACCCAGTCATCAGGATAAAGGGGAGGGGGGGGGGGGGAATCTGTCTCAAACTCCATTTCTTTTTTGTCCGCTCCCTTATAGAAAACATTGAAAGTGAAGTCTGATTATCATATTCTTGTACTTTTATGAATATTTGATTTTCATTAATGAGGATCATAACACTATCACCAGCGAGTTTAAAATAAGTTTGGAATTTATAAAACTCCTAATTTTCTCAACAGAATTTTTTTAAATATGAAAAGAGAAAATTGCAATGGAGATATCTTAGGTCATACAACAAAATATATGAATAATATACTAATATGCATTTATGAATAAATGACATCCATATTCCTAGGGAAAAAATAAATCTATTATTAAAATCATTCCTATACATCTAATCATAGGCAAAATACAGAAGGAATTAAGGTATTTCTCTTGACCAAAAACCCCCTACCTACGTGTTTGCTTTAGAACGATCAATAGCGAAGGATGCCATTTGTCTTAGGCCATTTAAGAAAGTGGAAGTGAAGAGGTTCGACCGAGATTAATTGAAGCAGTTAAGATGAATAAGTGATACAGAGAGAGAGAGAGAGAGAGAGAGAGAGAGAGAGAGAGAGAGAGAGAGAGAGAGAGAGAGAGAGAGATAATTAATGTTCTTGTGAACAATTTCAACTTTATAAAGAACAAATCCTTATTTTCAAACCTAATAGGCAATAAACTAAAAAATAACCGAACCTTGACTTTACGTATATATGCAAAACAATGGCATTTTTTTTGCCTAAACAACATTCTCTCTTCGCCAGATAATGGCCTCATGGAGCAGAAGTGTTATGGTAGAATGGGTCACTTAAAAATCTTCAATGGCTGAAGATTAAACTCCTAGAGGCCCAGAATCTCCTCCTCTGCTGAATATAAAGATTTCAGGAAAGCAAAAGACATATTTACATATAGAGACTGACAGTTGTGGGATTCCGTTCTCTTGTATGGATACGATGTTACTGTATATGTATTTTCATTATGTCTGTCGATAACACTATTGGATTGGCACTAGTAACTCCAATCAAATCCTTTCGACCCTATGATACACATTCAGAAATTTATCTGGAAAATAAACATCATTGTTATCAGACAATTTTTTTTTTTTTTTTTTCTTTCTTTTTTTTTCAAGGATATCTGGACGTATTATTCCATGGGGACGGAAAATTGTTATTATTCTTTTAAGAAAATTATTGTTGCAAAAGAAATTATTTTTATTTTCTAGAGATCCATACAGGAAGAAAACTTCCACCCCATAAAATAGAGAAATGAACGAAGGCGGGAAACGATATTTGTGAAATGTTTTTGTTTATTGACTTCATTGTCTATGGTAACGAAAGATACGCCTATAAAAACTGAGAGAAATTGTGATGATTTTGAGATAATGGCTGATATCTAAGTAATTTTAGATGGATTATTGAAGGAAATGTCGTTTTCTAACTTTTTCATTTTCATCCTAAAATCTTATACTTTTTATATGAATTAAAATTTGTATATATATATATATATATATATATATATATATATATATATATATATATATATATATATATATATATATATATATATATATATATATATATATATGTATGTATATTGCAGTAATCCACTATAGTCTGTATAAAGTATTTATTGATTCAGTTTTTTACATATATCAACAACACCATCATTAAATGCAGCCATTGATATACCACTGCTAGACAAAGGCTTCATATAATTCCATATTCGCTGATCACTATAGATTGGTTATTGTGGTAGATTTTACTCTGAATGCTCACAGCAAATCAATCTACCTTAGTTGCTAATGACTAGTACAGCTCTGCTGACCATGGAGAAACCCGAACCCTTCCACCGCCTTAAGGTTTTAAGGTATCCCTAGTTCATACATATCCATTTTTCTCAATACATATTTTCCCCATTTTATAGGACTGTTGCCAGATAGATAGATAGATAGATAGATAGATAGATATATTGCCATACAGCAATAATTTCTTGATAATTAATCCTTACAGTAATTTATTTTTTCTCCATTATTTTGCTTACTGTAGCCACAAGGAACACGTTTCTTGATCTTCCATTTCTTTATTCCTCCAGTCCCTCCATATCCAATATTCAGCAAACCCATTTACGCACTTCAAACTTGATGCTGCATCTCCTGAACTACTTCTCGTATTCACCCAGCTGTTGTCACAATGAAAAAACCCATTAGACTTCCATTCAAGCGAGGATGTGTTTACGATTCAGATGGAACTTTACAACAGATATGATCTATCTCCCCCCCCCCCTCTCTCTCTCTCTCTCTCTCTCTCTCTCTCTCTCTCTCTCTCTCTCTCTCTCTCTCTCTCTCTCTCTCTCTCTCTCCATAGCATTTCAGCAAGGTTATTTTATTTTCTTTAAACA
>NC_090753.1:9081296-9101296 GCF_036898095.1 Palaemon carinicauda
TATATATATATATATATACAACTCAAGAGTTTATGTAAAAAATAGAAATGGAAATAACACTATTTGACAGGAAGAGAGAAACATGGAAATGATATCAAACCAAAATAGAGGATATTAAAAAGAAATGGACACGAACGTATAACGAAAAGGACGGATATTTTATGGTTGTTAAGAATTATACAATAAATCATTAGAGATTGCAAGTGACGCAGGGGAAGGAAAAGAAGACGGTGGAATGATAAAGTCAAGAAAATTTTCGTGTATAGAATGGTATAGAACCACCATAGTCAGACATGAATTGAAGGCCATTTTTTGGGCCCTTGTTCTGCAGTTATGTTATGGACGATGATGATGATAGTAATGATGATAATATGCATACATACACACACTCACACACACACACACACACACACACACACACATATATATATATATATATATATATATATATATATATATATATATATATATATATATATATATATATATATATATCTGTGTGTGTGCGTGTGTGTGTTTGTGTGTGTGTGTGTGTTTGAGTAGGGAAAATACCTTTCAGCTCACAGCGAGCTTTCAAGCGTGTGATTGCTGTCCCAGATTGCCCAAGTAGCCATTCTCAGCAGAGGCGACTGGTAGTGATAGACCGGTAGCAAACCACGGACCTCCCAAGATAGAGCGTAGTGCGGCATAACGGAAACAGACTCTTTTACATAGATGTTTTTTCAGCCTAAAGTCTTTCCACAGCGTGAAATTGTTACACCCATTAGATTAACCATTCACGAGTCAGCTATTGAAATCTGTAGTACTCGGATCGCACTGTACTGTCTTCCCCTACACTATGGATTTTCTTTGATTACTTCTCTTTATTTCAGCATATAATTACCTAAAGTCTTCCATTGACGGTAAAGGGCTACTCATAGAAACAGGTTTGCTGCTCTTTTCAGTTTTTGAATTGATTACATGCTCGTATAACTATCATAATAAAAATTGGTGGTAATATAGGAGAGGATTATGTGCAAGTCCAGCTTAACGACGTTGTAACGGTGTAACCGATGGTCTTTATGGCCTATTAGAAACATCCCTTCCTAGTGATCTGCCAAACTGAGGTTCTAGTCTAGAGTTTTTGCAACTTCGTCCTCCTTGTGAGCTAGGGACGTGGGTTTTGGAGGAGCCTAGAGGTCAATCTGCCGAGTCATCAGCAGCCATTACCGGGCCCTCACTGGGTGGAGAGGGGGCTTGGGAATGATCATATTTATATATTGTCAGTCTCTAGAGCATTCATTGTCTTGCTAGTTAGAATATTGGTTCAGCCGCTAGCCTCTACCATTCATGAGTGGTCTTTAAACCTATCATATAGATTACTTGTTTAAAGGCCAGAGCTAAGAGAGATTAGTCACTGGCTGTACACGGAAAGTTAATTGATTGTAGACTTCTTCAACTCTTTGGAAATGATCATTGTATGTATAGTTATATGGTTATATTTATGTGCTCATCTATATTTCTTATTACTATTTGCATGTATTTGTGCGTATTTGTGACCCTGATTTTGTGTATGCATGCAGGTACGGGCATGTGTGTTTTTCACATACTGCAGGAAATAGACTTTTCCATAAAAAAAGAGAATCAATAAATAAATAAACACAAATCCTTATATACTGTTAATTTTTTTCATAAAGATAAAGATATGCAATCTCCCACTCTCTTCTCACACTCCAAAAATGTAAAGTAACGAAAGTTTCAAAAAGGTGACCTACGGAAGTTATCTTTTCAGAAATTACTCGTGGTTGGAGATGTATCTTTCATGTCAAATCAAACAAACACTTTTTACTGAGACTTGGCGGAAAACCACTTGATGATAATAGATTTTTTTAAGGGTGTAATACCTGTCATGAATTACGACAGTATTAGCATTGCATGGTCATCGAAGTTACCATCCACAATCTCTTAGAGTCTTCTTCTTTCTTCCGCTCTCTTCCTCACTTAACCTTCGTCACGTCGTTAGGTGAAAGAAGGGGCGGAAACTTCCTATAGGAGATATGGGGTTTAATAAAACATAGGGAAAGAAGGATGGCATAGTGAAAGGATAGTTTGGAGCTTGATCGGGAATGTAGCGAGGTAAGGAAAAAGATGAAAAATCTATGTCGAGCAAGAATTGTGTGTGCTTGCAGGCTAGGTGGGATTTATGAGTGTGTTCAGTGCGTCCTCGCTTAGTTTCATTACTAAAATAAGATTTCTTAAGTAGTTCGTAACCTAAATTATTATTATTATTATTATTATTATTATTATTATTATTATTATTATTATTATTATTATTATTATTATATTATTATTATTATTATTATTATTATTATTATCATATAAGCTAAAATACTAGTTGGAAAAGTAGGATGCTATAATGCCAAAGGATATAGCAGGAGAAATATACTGCAAATATATAGAAATATATATATATATATATATATATATATATATATATATATATATATATATATATATATATATATATATATATATATATATATATATATATATATATATATATATATATATATTTATATATATAAAAGTGTGTATGATTTATATATATATATATAATATATATATATATATATATATATATATATATATATATATATATATATATATATATATATATATATATATATATATACATACATAATTATTTTAATGTTGTTATTCTTCATGAATTATTCTATTTTAATTTGTCATTTTTTTATAGTTTATTTATTCTGCTATATCCTTTGACATTATAGTATCCTACTTTTCCAAGTAGTATTTTAGCTTACATATATAAGCTATAAAATAATTAACATAAGACCATAAGAAGATAAATAAGAGTGAATATATATATACATATAATAAATATGTATATATATATATATATATATATATATATATATATATATATATATATATATATATATATATATATATATATATATATATATATATATATATATAATTATTTTAATGTTATTCTTCATGAATTATTCTATTTTAATTTGTCATTTTTTTTATAGTTTATTTATTCTGCTATATCCTTTGACATTATAGCATCCTACTTTTCCAGCTAGTATTTTAGCTTACATATATAAGCTATAAAATAATTAACATAAGACCATAAGAAGATAAATAAGATAGAAGTGTCTCCAGGTGTACCTTCAGGCAAGAGAATTCTACCCCGGGACATTGGAAAACCATGGTACAAAGGCTATGGTAACTCCCAATACAAAATAACAATGGTTTTATTTTGAAGTCTCCTCCTTGAAGGGATGCTTACAATAGCTAAAGAGTCTCTCCCGCATTTACCAAGAAGAATGAAGCAATTGGTTATTTAAAGTGTAGTAATTAACAACTTTAGCGAAGAAGATTTACTTAATATGGGAATGAGGAGAATGTGAAAAGTATAGCCCAGACTATTCGTTATATATGTAGTGAAAGGAAAATAGAGCTGTAACCAGAGAGAGTGATCCAATGTTGTGTCTGGCCAGTAAAAGGACTCAATACCTCTAGCGATATTATCTCTTTGGGTGAGTGGTGCATTGGCCAACTTACTACCCTGTGACTAAGTACACTTCTGTAGGAGATGATTATAAATTGTTTATTATGATTATCATAATCATTATTTTATTTATGTTTAGTCAAAATTTACGCTCATGTTTGACCCTGATGTGTTCAACGAAACAAGTACACTGTTTGCCCACTCACATCTAGATCTATCTATCTATCTATCTATTCGTCTATGTATGTATTCATGTATCTATCAATCTATCTATCTATCTATGAATATATATATATATATATATATATATATATATATATATATATATATATATATATATATATATATGTGTGTGTGTGTGTGTGTATACATATGTGTGTGTATGCGTGTTTTTGTAAATAACAGTATATAATTATATATATATATATATATATATATATATATATATATATATATATATATATATATATATATATATATATATATATATATATATATATATATATATATATATATATACTCTATGGATATATATATATGTAATGATTAGAATAGTTAATATTACATGTTTAAAACAAATGACGTAATATGTCATATTGGTTGGAGGAGCTAACCCTGGGATTTGCTGTAGTTATTCAAATCGTAAACAGGACATACAATGCTAATCTCACCAATTTAACATTCTTCTTAAACGTCAACACATTGTCTCAGCGTGTGAAAGTTTGTGACGTCACCGGATGCAGGTGTCTTCCGAGTTTGTGACGTGTCTAAAATAAACTAAGCATACGATATCTGTGATATCGATAATTTAGTCAGTTCATATCTATACTTCACCAGAATTGGTCATCTGGACCAACCCAGCTTCCTCCAGTGATGGAGATGTTTAACTCTGTTGTTTTTATAGAATAAATACTTAAAAACTATTAAGATGTATTCAGTTATCCATTTTCATACATCTGAAACAACACTTACTCAATGTGTGCTTATAACAGTAGCATGCCAATAAATGGTGGCAGCGATTAAACTCTAAGACAGCGGTTAAACTCTAAGAATTAGAGAAAAATCATCAAGACTTCAAAATAATAGCTGTAAAACCAGAGAAATATCTTCAAGACTTCAACATAAAAGCTGTAAAACCAGAGAAAGATCTTCAAGACTTCAAAATAAAAGCTGTAAAACCTGAGAAAGATCTTCAAGAACTCAATATTATCTACAAGAATCTACAATTTTGACTAAGTCCAACGAAACAGCTAACAACAACACATGTTAGAATACAACCTGAATCTTCAATCAACATCCTAGGAAACCCAAGGACTGGCGTTCAACAATTGCAAAACATATCCAGGAAGAACTACATTTAACAAGAAACTAGAACGAGACATCGCTAACAAAACATCAAGAGAGAGAGAGAGGACGTGTCGACTTCATATATAAGCTAAGTACAGATATTTTGAATTAATTCCAGTTTGGGCAGTGAAGTGTAGTTATCACAAGTCGTTTGTCGATTATTACTGGGGTGAGTGAATTGCTAAACTTTGTTATAGGAAATTCCGAATTCTCATTTAGAATTTTTCTTTCTTTGTGCTAATTGCTTTTTCTTTCAGAAATTCTCGGGGAAATGTTTTTGGATTAGTAACATTGTTGGGGGAATTTTATTATACATATGCGTTTACGCAGTGGGCGTCTGTACTCATATAGATATTTTGATAGAATTGCAAGGGGTCAAAGAGATAGAAAAAAAAATACAGCAGTCATGGCTCCTCCTGTCAGCCCTACCCCTGGACCTAGTGGTGTAGGCCAGGCTAATCCTCCTCCACAAAATGTGGAGTCATGGATTTCATCCGTTGATGCCCATTTAAATGCCAAACAAATCGTAGACCCTTTTGTACAATTACAAGAAGCTAAAAGTTTTATAGATTTTTCTAAGTTGGATGCGAGTGCGTATTTAAGAGGTGTTTCATTTCAAGAAGCAGTTACTTGGGATGATTTCAAAGTTAGGTTACGCGCGATCTATGGGGGTGAGCAACCCTTGGATGTAGTGTTAACGTTACGAAATACACTTAATCAAGCCACTATGAATCGGCTTAATGTTATTGAGAGAGCAGCTCTCATAGCTGATAGGCTTAACGAATATCAGGACATTTTAGGTAATTCCACTTGGGTTACTAACGATAACATCTCCGTGAAAGATTTTTTACGATTAATGTATTTAACTTGCATGACACTTATGTTGCCTGAAGCTTTAGTGCGGTGTTTTGATAAGAAGTTAACGCCTGCAAGTACGGAATTGGATGTCTATAAACAGATAAAAAAAAACACATGTCCAAGTGTCCAGATCTCGATCCCGTGTTAACTCAAGTTTTTACAAAGAATGAAACAAAACCACAAACAGTGAACGTAGTTAACAGTCCAGTAGCGGGATTGACGTGTTACAACTGCAAATGTCAAGGTCACATAAGCGCAGACTGTAGAACGAAATTTTGCTCAATTCACAACACTGCAACGCATTCTTATAGTCAATGTTACTCGCGTAAGACACAACAATATCCCAGAAATACACAGTCAGTTCCACAGTCAATTCCATATGGAAATAAAAAGAAAAATCCTCATTTTAACAATAAGAAGAAACAACCAAATGTCAATGCAGTTCAGAGTCCGAAACAAACAAACACTTCTTCAAATATCGCTGAGCCTGGGCCGTCAAACCAGACCTCGCAAGGTCAGACTAATTTTCAGAATGTGCAGAGCAAAGCAAATACCACATAGTTAACTCTAGAGGGGAAGAGAGTGATGTTGGGTCAAGGTCATTCATGTCAACATCAATAGTATTGAATAATCAATTTAATGTTTTATCAGATAATTGTGAGACAATAGATTTTCCTATGAAACACATGGCCGAATTAAGTAAAACAGTGCATGCTCCCGTAGATTTGCAACAAATTCATACAATGATAAGCCAAAATGAGTTACGGCCAACCTTATATGCTGTAAATTTAAAACACAAATCCTTTACGTTATTTTTTGACTCTGGTAGTCCACGTAATATTATGGATTTGAAGACACATCATTTGTTGTTTTCGAACTTTCCGATTGAAAAATCAGGAATTAGACTTTCAGGTATAGGAAATAATGATTTAAACGTCATAGGCATAACTCATATTCAGTTCAGAGTCGGTAATCGCACGTTTGCCGATACATTTGTTGTTGTAAAAAATATTAATATGTTTCCAGCTGTAATTATAGGATACCCATCTATGGGAAATCAAAACATTATCTTAGCTCCTGCCAAGCATGGCGTGTATATCAAAGGGAAATTCTATAAGTCTTCTAATACCTTAAAATCAGTTTTGGATAAAAAGGAGACGACAAATGTAACCGTAACGTATGTTGAAGAACCAATAACTTGTCTCACTAATAAAGAAATAAGATATGCGACCCAGCAGAATTCTCGTTCACCCGTAATATCATCTTGCACGCAATCTATCGAACCAAACATACCTTCGAATTTAATAGTGCAAATAAAGAAAACACTACCGGGACCTGAAATATTAATCCTTTCCGATACTTTGAAAACTAACGGATTGTCTGTCACACAAGCTATTTATACAGTAGGCTCACATCAACAATGTAATATCGAAGTCTGTAATCATTTAAATAACACTTTAGTAATTCACAAAAATCAACATATCTGGGATGTAGAAGTTTATAAACATCGTATTTTTACCGTTGCTGAAATCAATCACTCTCAATCAGTTGCGGATGAATCCCTTTTGCGATCTATTAAAAATAAAATCAGTAAGGACATTAGAGACGAAGATATTCAGCAGAAAATTTTTGACCTTTTAACTAAATATCAAGATGTCTTTTCCACTACGGATGGATCCTTAGGAAAAACAGATGTGATCGAGCATCAAATAAGGTTAAAGGGCAAGCAGAAAATTATATATGTACCCTCGTACAGACTCCTTATGAAATTCCAGAATGAAATAAATGAAGAAGTAGGTAAAATGTTAGAGGTAGGAGTCATTAGAAAATCAAACAGCCCTTATAATTTTCCTTTAATAATTGTACCGAAAAAAGATCGAACATGGCGTATCTGCATAGACTTTCGTCGTCTAAACGAGGAAACGATCCCTGATCGATTCCCAGTGCCATGTACTGACGATATTTTGTCTTTGTTAGGTCAGAATAAGTATTTTACCAGTTTGGACTTACTTAAAGGCTTTCACCAGATATCATTAGAAGAAGATAGTATCCCATACACAGCCTTCAGCACAGCCAGGGGACATTATGAATTTTTACGGATGCCTTTTGGTTTACGTTGTGCTCCTATAACATTTACAAGAATGATTAACATAGTGTTTGGAGACTTGTTAGGGGATATATTGCATGCCTATATGGATGATCTTGTAATCTTTTCCAACACCTTAGAAGAACATCTACGTAAGTTAGAACTATTACTACAGAGATTAAGACAACATAACTTAAGGGTAAAGATTAGTAAGTGTGAATTTTTCAAAACAGAATTAATATATTTGGGTTTCATGGTGTCAAGCCAAGGTCTTAAAGTAGTCCATGATAAGGTGTCGGCTATACGTAATTTTCCCATACCTACTAATGTCAAGGGAATACAGCAATTTCTGGGTTGTAGTGGATATTACAGGCGTTTTATACGCAACTATTCAATAATAGCCGCTCCTTTAACTGATCTTACGAAGAAGGGCGTAGATTTCATATGGTCTGAGCAACATCAACAGGCGTTTAATACTTTGAAAGATGAACTGTGTAGTTCTCCTATCTTAAAATTTCCTGACTTCGGTAAGGAATTCTTCATTGCAACAGACGCCTCAGACTTAGGAGTAGGAGGGGTATTGCTTCAGCAATATGATAAACAATTTTTTCCGATAGCTTTCTATTCTCGAAAATTGAGAACTTCCGAAAGTAAGTATGCAGTAATAGACAAGGAAGGACTAGCTATTGTTAATTCGCTAGTGCATTTTAAGTTCATAATTTACGGTTATCCCGTTAAGGTTCTTACTGACCATAAATCACTAACCGAGTTCTTTAAAGGCTTCAACCACAGCCCTAAACGAACTCGGTGGCATTTGATCATTCAAGATTTTGGCGCAAGAATCGGGTATTTACCTGGGAAAGCAAATACCATTGCGGATGCATTATCACGCAACCCCGTGTCATCTTGTACGGAGCCTTTAGCTAAATTAATAGATATATCAACATCCATGCCTATTGTAAAAACAATATCTGAACAAGAAGACTTAGGCTGGAGTGCTGAATTGTTACAGACTGAGCAAAGAAAAGATCAGAAAATAGAAACAATTATAAATGCTTTGAAAGGCAATCATAAAGAAAAGGAATATATAAAGTATAAGCAGCAGGATTATATAATCAAAGATAATATTCTGTGTAGGACTGTGACAAGGAAAACCCGCAATACACCACATGTAACTAACGACCAGGTAGTAGTACCAATCTCACTTATTTCCACTGTCCTGAATTGGTTGCATTCAAATCCATTACTTGGACACCCTGGGTTCTCATTAATGTCACAGAAAGCCAAATTATTGATTTATTGGCATACAATGCTTACAGATATAAAAAGACACATAGCTAATTGTCGCACATGTTAGGAAAACAAAGGGCATACGAAAACACCTGTCAGCCTAGGAGCTTATCCTGTGCCCAGTAAACCCTTTGAAAGAATACATTTAGATTTGTTAACAGGATTTTACGAGTCAGACAGAGGGAATAAGCACCTCTTAGTAATTATAGATGCTTTAACTCGATATACAGAACTAATAGCGCTTAAAACTAAAACTGTGATTGAATGTGCTAGGAAGTTTTACGAGTGTTACATTTGTAAACATGGAATTCCACACATGATAATCTCAGACTCGGGTGGTGAATTTAATAAACACTTTCTTACCTCATTGTGTGAATTCTTCAACATAAAGAAAATAAATACCATGATATATCACCCATAGTCGAATGGGCTACTGGAAAAAGCAAATAGGAAGACTTTAAATATATTGAGGGTAACACTAGGGGGATCAGACCCCAACTGGGATATTGCAATACCGGCGGCACTGAGTACTCTGAATCATTCATATCATATATCAATTAAAATGTCACCGCATGAAGCAATGTATGGTACCCCAGTTAGAACACCTTTCCATGTATTAACGCCTACAACTAATCTATCAAATCCTTTAAAAGAATGTATAAATGCAAGTATAAGTCGATATGATATCCTTCGAAAGAATTTAGAAGAATCACAAATCATAATGAAAAGGAATCATGATAAAATAGCGAAACCAACTAAAACATATGCCGTGGGTGATAACATCTATATTCAAATCAATGTCAGAAAAGGGCTCAATTATAAACTAACACCTAAGTTTGAAGGCCCATTTAACATTTTGGAAACATTAACGGCCAATAGGTTTAGAGTTCAAAACGTATCCCAACCCACGGATGAGAGAATAGTACCATTGGCTCACATAAGAAATTAAAAAGAAAAATGAGGAAAAGAAGTGAGGGAAAATTTTATTTTGTTTTATGTGATTAAAAGTTTTTCTTTTTAATACAGGAGTAATTACATATATTTTTTCTCGTTACAGGTTTCCAAGATGAATTTTTTGTTGTTGGGAGTGATATTGTTCCCTCAGACATTTTTCTCGTACGGGATGAGCTCTAAGAGAAAAAATATATATTTTAAATATGGCAATATAGTTGAAAGACAAGAAGACATTTTTATTACATCAACCAACGTAATTGTAGAAGTGAATATGCAAGCAATTTTTCTTCAAGAGAATGATGTCATTAGCTTAAGAACCGCCATTTCAAGGTTTTCTGAATCATTGGATGAGTTGCATAGAAGACATTTTCATTTGACTACTAAGAGTTTGCTTGGATCAACATTAAAAGTTGCAGAGATGCTATCTGATGACTTGAAAAATAAGACTGGCGAGACAGGATCTTTGGCTTATGACCTTTTGATGTGGACTTTAGGACACGAACATAAAGAAAGACGGAATCCGTTTATTTATGCTGCATTAAGCATCTTTGGGTCTGTTGCAAGTTTAGGTTTAGGAATTTCCAATCGTCTTAAAATTAGTAATCAAAATAAGAAAATTGAGTTCTTGACTCATAAAGATGAATTGATTATGTCAGAACTAAGGAATCAGTTAGCTTCAATCAATAAAATTATGGATTTATTAAATGAACATTCAGATAATATCGTTCAAATTATGGAAGTACAGGATTTGTTGGCAACATTAACGTATTATGATTCAAAGATAGATCACATACATAACAGAATTACACATTTCATTGAGAAATCCAAGGATTATGTAGAAGCTATCACGTTAGCAACTAAAGGTGTATTGTCGCCCCATTTGTTGCCTATAAGTTACTTGAAATTAATTCTGAAGAATGGAAGGGATAAACTAGGCTATGTTCCTTTGTTAGACGAACATAGGTTAGAATTTTATTACAGCCTAATTACAGTAAACGTAGATAATAACAAGATTAGGATTATAATTCCCTTTGATTCTTCTGATGCCTGGCAATCTTACAGGATATCACCATTTCCGATTTTCATGACGAATCACTCAAATCCAGTAATATCCAGTTTGACAGGACATGTATTGATTTCCCCAGACAAGGAAACATATACGGTCATTAAAGACTTAAATGAATTAACTCACTGCTCAGACGCAATGGATAGAAATATATGTACAGCTGACTCATTTGAATTCCATAAAAACTTAATGGATTCATGCGAGTTAGGTATAGTGCTAGACGGTGCTCTCTCCCATACAAGTGAAAATTGTCTGGATAAGCTTTATCCCTTTGACAATAATGAGTTCAATTGCAGACTGAATAAGGGCTCGTGGATACGATACGACAAGGACGGCTTCAATGTATCATGCCCTGACGATCCACGTCCTTCACCCATATCTTCGTCGCAGCAGATGGTTGTGTCGGGACTTCCCCGAATTCCATGGTGACTGGTCTACAGACAATCATCAGAGAACGAGCCTACTTCGCGAACTTCACGTGGACCTCTACAATGCCAGCACTTCCTCTCCCGTACAACGGACATGTGGCAAAGTGGTTGATGAAACTTACCGAAAGGGACCACCTGTCACCGACTTATAAGGAAATTCTTCACCCCATACTACTAGCTGGTTTGTGTATCACGGTGGTGATATTTATCGCCGTGAACATCCTTGTTTGGCGTAGGTTACGGCACAGCAAGCAGCTAAAAAGGAACTATTTGCCTAGCCCCGACAATACGCCCTATTTGATTCAGTTCAAAGCTGTTTGAGTGGCCACCTCATTCGCTAAAGGAGTAATTTGTCGGGAAAAGTTTGTATGAAAAGCTGATTAGTACGCTAGTAATATGTAAATAAAGAAATTTTCTACATTTGCATTGTTAAAAATACATTTAAAACAACATTTAAAAAAAAATATATAACAGAATCTATGGGCATCTAATAAAATATATCAGCCCTATATATATATATATATATATATATATATATATATATATATATATATATATATATATATATATATATATATATATATATATATATATATATATATATATATATATATATATATATATATATATATATATATATATATATACGAAACCGTGGTACGTGTACGTACCAGGAATTCGTGTTTGTGCACTAAAATTTGAGTATTTTGTTTCTGACAAAGGTAACAATTATTCTTTATCAAGTTACCGAATCATATGTAAGTCAAAAGTTTTTTTTGGTACCATATAATCATTTGCTAGCAATGTATTATATATATGATCTTGGTTTTATCATGCATTTTTCTTTTTGCTTTGGTAATATCTTTTTTGTATGCATTATTGTTATTATTTTTTAATGTGCCTATTTGGACATTCGTCCTCGGTTGATTATGGCTAAAGTTAAACAAAGAATAATACGTATGTCCAGTCACACCTAATAACCATGTTTTGGCTTGTTAAATTTTTGTAAAAAAAATTGAGATAGCTGGCCGACCTAATGTAATGATTAGAATAGTTAATATTACATGTTTAAAACAAATGACGTAATATGTCATGTTGGTTGGAGGAGCTAACCCTGGGATTTGCTGTAGTCATTCAAATCGTAAACAGGACATACAATGCTAATCTCAGCAATTTGACATTCTTCTTAAACGTCAACACATTGTCTCAGCGTGTGAAAGTTTGTGACGTCACCGGATGCAGGTGTCTTCCGAGTTTGTGACGTGTCTAAAATAAACTAAGCATACGATATCTTTGATATCGATAATTTAGTCAGTTCATATCTATACTTCACCAGAATTGGTCATCTGGACCAACCCAGCTTCCTCCAGTGATGGAGATGTTTAACTCTGTTGTTTTTATAGAATAAATTCTTAAAAACTATTAAGATGTATTCAGTTATCCATTTTCATACATCTGAAACAACACTTACTCAATGTGTGCTTATAACAGTAGCACACCAATATATATATATATATATATATATATATATATATATATATATATATATATATATATATATATATATATATATATATATATATATATATATATATATATATATATATATATATATATATACTAACAAAGTATATTATACCATAGCTCGTGGCTTGGAACCAAATATATAATATTATATATACTACTACTGGCAAGGTAATCAACCTCCCTAACTCCAAAGTACCTTGTTTGCTCTTATATTAAAACTGTTACACTTTAAAACATTAATACGCGAAATCTGAGACCGTTAAATAACTCCCAGACATCAATATATAAAACACTGAAAATCCAAAGGTCTCTCCAGCACACTCAATGCCAAACTGGGCAATTACTCTCAAGTATTATTAAACCGTATTTAAATCTCACTGTGGTTCTTAAAAGGAATCGAGTTGTGTCTGGTCACAAATAATGATGATTGGAATAATACATTCTTTATAAAGATAAATATATTTCATTTAATTCCCTGACTTTGAAAAGAATTTACGTACCAAAATTAAGTCACTGGAAAATTATTAAATCTGAACAAAACTTACGATAAGAAAGAAATTTTGTGATCTGAAATTACGTAACAACTTGATTCGAACTATCATATCTGCATAAACCTTAGTCTAAGAAAAGAAATAATAATATGAAAGTTTTACAAAAACTCGAAATAAATCTGATAATACAATGTTCAAGTTTGACACTTGATAAATAATATATAACCTGATCACGTAACAAAACTCTCTTCCCTACACGGCTGTTTACAAGAACGTTATACAATGCCAACGTTCACCCAAATAGAGTTAATTAAAAAATCACCCTTTCACCTTGTGTGACACATGATTTGCTTTGGGAGACAGAGTCACTTAGGAGAGGACACACTAACGTAATTGAACACTTCAAAAATACACTGGATTACTAGCGTGAGAGAGAGAGAGAGAGAGAGAGAGAGAGAGAGAGAGAGAGAGAGAGAGAGAGAGAGAGGGGAAGGAGGTTATCTCAGGTCACGGTTCTATATTATTCAGGAAGCGTAGCCTCTGGCTAAGGGCGTCAGAGTTTCAAACTAGATGAAAATGCCAAGAGGCAAATTAGGGGGTTTCAAACTAGTCTCAGATATACATCTATGTACCCGCGAGACAACTATACCTACAAGCTTTGCCCAGCTGTTGTGCCCGAAAAAAAAAAAAAAAGAAGAAAGATATCCTCTCGCTAAGACTTAAAGAACCTCGAAAGCACGTGGTAAAGAACATTCCAAATCACAAGTTCTGAAATTCTCTCTCAAACATGATGCAATATATCATGAAATATAAAAAAAAACATTACCTAAGCCCTTGTTCCTATTTTGCAAGAATCCTACAACATTTTCAAATAGACTAAGTAAGACTTCAAACAAAACATACTTGAAATAAAAGATTAATTCTTATAAATAATGTAAAATTATATATGCTGGCTTAGAAAAAAAAAGTAAAATGTGATTTCCTACAAAAGTCTTACGTAATTTACTAAAAATACGTATATCTATATGAGAGGAGCTCATTTTACGGTCTGGGATCATCTCTTCAATGCACAAATGAAAACAGTATATGAAATATAAATGAAATTATTAATAAACTATATTTACCCTACACTAGATCAGCTTCGTAAGAATATACATACATATATATATATATATATATATATATATATATATATATATATATATATATATATATATATATATATATATATATATATATATATATATATATATGTGTGTGTGTGTGTGTGTGTGTGTGTGTGTTTGTGTGTGTGTGTGTGGGTGTGTTTGTGTGTGTGTGGGTGTGTGTGTCTGTGTGTTTACACGTGATAATGCATTTGTCTGATAAATCTTTAGTGCCGTATCAAAATAATGAAGTAAAAAACCATGACCTTGTATGTCATATCAAAACATTACACACTAGTGTAAAGAAAACGAGAGAGAGAGAGAGAGAGAGAGAGAGAGAGAGAGAGAGAGAGAGAGAGAGAGAGAGAGAGAGAGAGAGAGAGAGAGAGAGATTTTATCTTACGACTTCCTTGTTTTATTTAGTCTATAAAAGTTCTACTAAATCTCTCCATGTTCGGTACAGATGGTCATTAATTCTGAAATAAAAGTTTGGAATAGTTGAGGAAGCACGGGAGGCTGTGGTGGATTAACTTATCGAGGTGAAAAGATTCGATAAATTGGTCTATGAAATGTATAAGAAATGACAGGTGAGGGAAAAAATAAATTGAAGAGATGGGAAGAGGCTCAGGGAGAATGGAAGGAACTAAATATAACCAGATGAAAATTATAAAAAAATATATGTTTTGAGAAGTTGTATAGAGATAAGCCGAGAATATGAGGAAATTTAAAGGGGGAATCATCCTCAATTAATAAAAAAACGGTAATCTGAATATATATATATATATATATATATATATATATATATATATATATATATATATATATATATATATATATATATATATATATATATATATATATATATATATATACATATATATATATATATATATATATATATATATATATATATATATATATATATATATATATATATATATATATATATATATATATATATATATATATATATATATATATATATATATATATATATATATATATATATATATATATATATATATATATATATCGTGCGCGGACGGGATGCCGAATGCATTTTTGCCGAAGGACAAGAAGCAGAAGCCAGGAAGCCGAACGGACAGAATGCCGAACAGACATAATGCCGAAAGGACACAATGCCTAACAGACGTTAAGTCGAACGGACAAAATGCCGAATACTGCTACGACTAAATGTAATTATAAGCAAATATATATATTTTTTTTCCTTTAGTCCAGTAAGAAAATCAATGATTATTTTTTTTTATTCAGAACACCTGTAAAAGACAAAAGGACGTAGGCCTGAAATAAAAGTAAAATGCTCGATAATCATTTTATTTCTACAATATACTACATACAATATGTGTTTATTTAAAAGATAAAATGTGTCGGCTGGGTTAAAAAAAGTTAAAAACCTACATAGTATAATGTATAAGAGAAAAAAAGAATATTTAAAAATTGTGAGCTAAAGACCGTAAAAAAGTTAATCCTTCATCCTTATCATAAGAACAAAATATGGATTTTATCCTATCGTTAATGGCATCGTATTTCTTGTTAAGTCGTGTTATATCAATCCCTGCTAAAGCTTGTTCAATTAGAATTTAATTACATGCTTGTTCATTTCTGATAACCTTTAGTAATTTGGCGAATGTTGGATGCGTTATGTTGATACTCTTTTTAAATGCCTGATGCCAGCCTTCAAGGGAATTGTTTGTTCTCGGTAAATCATTATTAACGCGAGTGTGAACAGACCACAAATCAACATCAAACAGTGGTTTCCTCCTTCGACCTCGCTGGATTATCCCTAACCATGTACTTTCAAAGTAAACCAAAAAATCACTTAACAATTCATCCGTTTCAGCATCTAAGATATTTACCAATTCGTTAAATAATTCATGTACATCTGCGGGTGGAACGAAGGCAAGTGCTTGTAACTGCTTGATAAAAAGTGCGTTATTGGGTTCAACATACCACTGCTGTAGACCACAAGACTGGATGTTTCGCCATAAACATTGGCCAAAATGAAAAAAACAACCTGATAAAAATGTATTAGGAAAGTTTTTTTTAATGCTATTTATTGTTGCACTTTCGAAATCAACATTTATTGAATCAGGATCCTGAACACCTTTGCTTTTTAAAAATCCAAAAATTTCGTCATACGTTTTTTCTTCTTTGTTACTAGCAATACAATATACCAGTGGCAAGGTTTTATTTTTTGAAACAATGGCATGTAAAGTATAAAGCTGCTTGCCTAAAGGAGCGGAGTCAAATGTGCCATCGGCAAACCATGCACGTTTTTTAGATAATAATTCCAAGTTAGTTTCTGTCGATAAAATTGTAACGGAGGTGGTTTCATAAAGACGAAAATTCTCGCCACGGCCTGTCTTATGCAAGTCTTCACTTTCTTCATTCTTTCTTGCTCGTCTTACCATTCTTGCAAGTGTTTCTCTTTTAGGTATAGAACCAGCAATGCTGAGTGGCAGTTCTTCCAAGACTTTATTAATTATGCGGCTTGTTACCTCTTCTGTTTGTTCTGCTGAATTCTTCATTACATCCAAAGATTTTAAAATTATATTATGAGCACCGTCAGGAGGATGTGAATGTTCTGAAGCCTATTCATGTTCGACATCACTAATCGTTCTAATTCTTGCATTGCACTCTTTTCGTCTCTCACATCTCCAGTAAGTAGTTGCTTTAACAGTTTTATCCACAACGTATGCATATCCATTATGAAGTAACTTTCGGCCACCACGTCCTGTCTTGGTAAATTCAATGGTTAAACTGGCTTTTTTAAACAAATAAATTCCATAGTGAAATTCGAGTAAAGGAAAAAAATATAAATATAAATAACTACAGAGCATGAATAGTAAACTAGCATATTGTTACTTAAAGAAGAAGTTAAATAGTAATTATCAAATTAGTTAAAAGTTAAAGTTGGAAGAAGAAAACAATCTTAAATACGGTATTTTCTTATTTTTTTATCCATTAACGATACTTATCATTTACATAATATTTTTTTTTTATTTATGGCTGAAAGATTAAGTGATTGAAAGAATGAATAGATAAATGAAAGAAATCATTTATCAATTTGCAAGAGAGATATTTATATAGAGTATATAAAAAGAGATATAGTCATTATTCGGCATTTTGTCCGTTCGACTTAACGTCTGTTAGGCATTGTGTCCTTTCGGCATTATGTCTGTTCGGCATTCTGTCCGTTCAGCTTCCTGGCTTCTGCTTCTTGTCCTTCGGCAAAAATGCATTCGACATCCCGTCCGTGTACCATATATATATATATATATATATATATATATATATATATATATATATATATATATATATATATATATATATATATATATATATATATATATATATATATATATATATATATATATATATATGAGATACTACCAACAGAGTGTTATGGGGTCCTTGGACTGGCCAGACAGTACTAAACTAGATCCATCTTTCTGATTATGGTTCACTTTCCCATTCCCTACATGTACATTGAATAGCCTGGCCTTTTCTTTACTTATCCTCCTGTTACGATCGTAAAATCGTTACAGGTTCTTTTGATAATCAAAATAAATTAAGGGAAATGAATTTAATATGATACTCACGAAAAAAAAAGAAACACAACACGTCTAGTCATAAATTTGAAAAAGAAAATCAATGTTACTATTTTTTTTTTTTTTTTTTTTTTTTGACAAATCAAATCAATCAAAACATGAATAGAAAAGGGGAACAGTCAGGAAGGTACACATACTTGAGGAAAAGTTTGCTGCAGCTGCTTAGACGCTATTAATATAGAGACTTCAGGCTTGAGAACGTTGAAGAAGGTGGCTGAAGTTCAGATGAAAATTGCATGATGACTGAATTCAAACACGTAACAAAATGGTTGGCATCAAGATGGGACATCAGAAGTTTTCTCCAGGAAATTGATGATGGTGTTGAACTAAGCCAGGCAGCAGGCAGTGCTGGCTACTTCTCATCACAAACAGGGAGGGCTCGCTGCTTCATTTTGTCTCCTTATCTCAGTCATAACAGGATTTTGGAGATAGGCGTTTGTTGTCTGAAGGGAAGGTTCGAGTCTGGCTCTATCAGACTTCTGGTCCTCTCTGCTTCTTATCTCGTTAGGTCTTGGTTCTCTTCTGCTTCGGACATAGTTCTTCTCTTGTCTTATGACCTGCCCTTTCACTCGTGGATAATCTCTGTATGGGCAGAGTTAATAACAGTGGGCAGTAGTCATTTCTATAGAAATGTATTTTTTTTTCATTTATCTTTTGATTGGCCTTCTCAAAAACGCCTATGTCGATCGTGCCATGGAAACTTTTAGAAGAAATTTGTGATGCAATCTGAACCACCTGTGAAGTCGTAACAAAAGGGCAGCACGTGTCGTTCCATGATGACCTATTTCATAAACAAGGATGTCCCTCAGACTCTCTTTCTCAAAATATGCTGATGCAATGATTAAGACGATGAAATCTTGGTCTTAACAGGACAGTACCCATATCGCTGTAGGTGCTCTCGTCCACGCTCGGTTTACTTTCAAAATGCTGACGACAGTGAAGTTATTAAAGGTTTCACCAAACGATACGGTAGTCGAATCACGTCTTGCCGCTCACACTTTGGGAATATATATTTTTTTCTTTTAATAGCCTATACTTTTAAAAGTAGAGTATCTACCCATGACATCTCCTCTGTCCTCATACACCTGACTACACTGATATTATCAAAGAATTCTTCTTCCGCCTGGGGTTAACTATTGCAGCGTAATTGTTCAGTGGTTAATTTCTTCCTAGCAAGGGTAGAAGAGACTCTTCAATTATGATAATGAGATCTTCTAAGAGAAAGGCAATCACAATCAAATCAATGTTCTCTAGTCTTGGGTAGTGCCATAGCCTATGTACCATGGTCTTCCACTTGAGGATACACTCGGGCACACTATTCTATTGAATTTCTCTTTTTATTATTTTGTTATTTTTTCATAATTTATGTAGGAAATATTTATATAAATATTACTGTTCCTAAAATATTTCATTTTTCCATTTTTCTTTTCCTCACTGGTCAATTTTCCCTGTTAGGACTCTGGGCTTATAGCATCCTGGTTTTCCAACTAGGAATCTGGCTTAGCAAATAATAATAATAATAATAATAATAATAATAATAATAATAATAATAATAATAATAATAATAATAATAAATAAATATATATACAGTATATATATATATATATATATATATATATATATATATATATATATATATATATATATATATAT
>NC_090753.1:9106296-9166296 GCF_036898095.1 Palaemon carinicauda
GTGTTCTATAATAAATTTACTCAGTTTCTTTCATACTGTCTTTGAGTCAAAACCTTCTCTCGGCCCGTCACATTGCTGACCACAAAAGTCGACTCGCTCCCACCGCCTTCGACTCCATCCCCTTGCCCCTCCATCGTTGGTACTATGGCGGCATCTACAGAAGTTAGCGCTGTGGCTGCCCCATTGAAACTTTCATCGTTCGCCAACGGAGAGGCGTTTGCTGGGTTTCAGCGCACAAAAGTCCAGTTTCGCATCAAGGGCGTGACTCGCTCAGCCACCAAAGCAGATTATGTTCTCGGGGCGATACCTGAGGACCACCTTCCCGGAAATATCCGACTGACTCTGTGAACAAGGAGAAACCTCAATATCGTATGATGCCTCAAAACATACCTTCTGCAGCAGGATTTGCCGTCGACTGCCCCCCATATAGCAAAGCTTTTTCTGCTCTCGCAACAACCATTGGGGGATCAAAGGGCTTCGCTTGCCCTCAGGGAAATGACCAGTATCGCTCGCCTGCAACCTGCCGCAGACGGCTCTCCTCGTGAGGTGAATACACTTCGTGCCTTTTAGATACGCCTATTACCTGGACCTATACGCGCTGCCATACCCGATGTCGATAGTTTACCCATAAAGGACTTGATGACCAAAGCCGACGCCCTTATGGACAACCTTCTTCAAGACCTCCTTCAACGCCTCCACCCCTGACGAAGAGGATGCCTATTCAACGTCAACCAAAGCTGACGTGAATGCCGTAGGACACACACGCCTACCCCGTGACGTGCCGAAGCGGCGACAAAGCCACCCACCACCCACCAATCGCTCAGGCCACAATGAACGACTTTTACAGCCACTTACTACCTCCCATCCGCTGCAGTTTTCCTATTACCACTTCAGATTCGGGGCAACCATGGAGAAATGTGCCAAGGATTGTCAGTGGCCAAAAAAACGTGTAAGTAGGCCATCGCTCGTGGCAGTGGCCTCCCGTATTTGTAATCTTTTCTTTTTACATGACGCAGGAACGGGCGTGGGTTTTTTGGTAGACACGGGTGCTTGTCGTTCTCTTTTGCCAAGGGAACTTTTCAGGACAAGACGTAGTCTGTCTACATTTGCCAACATCCCCTTTGTAGCTGCAAACGGATCTGCGATACCCACCTACGGTTACGAGATCCTCACATTATCGTTCGGAAACGGTAAATTTAATTGGAAGTTTCTCTTTGCTGACGTCACATTGCCAATCCTCGGTGCGGATTTCCACTCTCGTTTCCAACTTCTGGTCGATGTCGCTCACTGACGATTGGTCAACGCACACTCATACTTGTCGACACCTCTTCAACCCGCCCCCTCTATCGTCACTCTCCACATCAGCGCACCCACGGATGCCTATGCCCACCTCCTCACGTCGTACCCTGAAGTTTTCCGCCCAGAACTTTGCCAAACGCCCACGGTTCCTGCCAATCATGGTATCTATCACCATATCAAGACGACGGGACCCCCAGTCTTCGCAAAATTCATACGTCTGGCACCGGAACGATTGGCAGCCGCCAATTAGACGTTTGCCGAAATGGAGGAAATGGGCCTTTGCCAAAAGGCCTCCAGCCCATGGTCGTCACCCTTACACATCGTTCTGAAGAAAGACGGCTCCCTCCGTCCGTGCTGGGATTACAAGCCCCTGAACATGAAAACAGAACCGGATCACTACCCCCTCCCAAACATTGCCGACGTGACCTCCTACCTGCACAAAGCAAAGCTTTTCTCTACGCTCGACCTTCTGAAAGGGTATTATCAGGTGCCTATGAACCCAAAAGACATCCCCAAGACCGCCATCACCACACCGTTTGGTACATACACCTTCAATTACTCCTGTTTTGGCCTTCATAATGCTGGGGCCACGTTTCAACGTCTCATGGATGGCATATTAGGGGACCTCCCTTCCCTTGTAATCCGACGCAGTCCGAAAGCAGTCCTACTAAACATTCGTGGCATAGAAGACTGGGTCTCTATTGATCGTCTAAAACCTGCTTATCTACTGCCAGATGACCCGCCTACAGTTCGCCTCTTTAGAGCAGGGCGCCCTATTTAACATGTACAGTATGTCATTTTTAGGGGGGGAGCCATGTACCAACCATGTGTCACACGATCGTACATAAATTATTTTGTATATATTATGCTTGTATCTGCGCTCTTCCCTTGCACTAAAAAGAACCAGAATAGACATGTCAGCGTGTTGCCTATGTAACATTGTCATTTTCTCAAACATGTATTTTCCTGTAGCCATAAGGTTTTGTATATAAAGGAGAGTGTTCTTTAATAAAGTTACTCACTTGATTGCATCCTGCCTTTGAGTCATAACCTTTCCCTCGGCTGTCACAGATATGTCTGAGGCTTTTCTTCTACAGTGGACTCGTAACGGCTGACAAGGATTGTGATGATATTAATAAATAATGTGCCATATGGAATTCCAAATTTACTTCTGCATCTATTTTCTCTGGTTTTCCTCGAGTGAAGTTTATAAGATGTTTATAACCTCTTTCGAATATAAGTTTTTATTTCAATGGTATTGCCCCAAGATTACAAAGGAAATATAAAATGTTCATTCGTGCTGAAAAGGATTTAGCCAAGTAAAAATAAAATATTTAATGCTTTTTTTTTATGTGATGAATTCATGATTTGAATAATCTAGTTTTGATATTTTTTTTTTCATTTTTCATTTAGATAAACTCGTTGCTATGATGAACATTAATGTATTTCACAAAGAATTTACTGATCTTATGGTAAGACTCGATAAATAGTCAAAGAAACTAGTACTAAGTGTGTTCAAATTTTATTATGCTAAAAAGTGAATAATAAAAATAATAGATAGATAATGTCATATCAACATTTTCAAATGATTTTTCCATGTATATTAAATATAATACTGATATGATGTTAAAATTCCATATATATATATATATATATATATATATATATATATATATATATATATATATATATATATATATATATATATATATATATATATATATATATATATATATATATATATATTTAAATGACCCTTCCCTTCCCGTCCTTTTACATCTTACAATAAAATATGTTGCGTCCGGTGTTATACTGTTCTAAATTGTAATAAATAATCCGTAATAAGGATATATTTGCTTACATGGTTATTAAACGCTTGACAAAATGAAAATAAATCATTCATGTGAATTTTGGTGAGAACGTTGAGAAGAGAAAAACACACAAACAAAGGATTGAAAAGCTTAACGGAAATTTATACTGGCAACACAGTTTTTTATTCCAAGTCAGTACATTCATTCTTACTTAGAGTTTTAAGTTTCTTACGCTCATTATTTCTGGTCTGATTTACTTTCCGTCTTGTTAGAGAACATTCCAGTTCGTTTGTTCCTGTTGTATGTCTAGTTTTGTTTTGATCATTTTTTGATTTAGGGCTTTTCTGATCAGTGAAATTTTAGTGTTGGAGCTGGGTGGCGTTGAATTAAAATGGAGGGTACAAAATGTTCGACGTGTTTGGGGTGTATTACTAACCACCCTTTAAACAGAACAGCCCATTTGCGATTCTTAGGTGATGGTAGTGTTAATATAAAACACCAACTCAAGAACGTAAATTGACGCGGGAAGGATACTTTAAAATAGGTCAAAATTTATACGATGTCCAATGACCCCTAATTACCATTTAAATTACCATGAAAGATACAACATTTATATCTATGTATATTAATTATGGATACCACTCTTCATCTAAATCTGCAAGGTAAGAATACAATTTCTTTTGGAAAGTTAGCTTAAGAATGATGTTAATTAGCGCAAATAAAGGTTTTAATTACAATGAAAGATGCAAGTATGGAACCAATGTAGGAATGTAGGGTTTGGTTGCCTGGTTGATAGTCAATGTAGTAAGAATGACAATGGTGGTAGAAAGGAAATATTAGATGAGGTCAAAGGCCACTAATTAAGACCAGGGTTTGATTCAGTTTAGGCCTATTATAGGCTACCTCAGTAGAGTTTCATTGTGTACATTGTAAATTAGGAAATACAATACAAATGCTAAGACTATGGAAAACAGTTTTAGTTTTATGAACACTTTAGGCATAACAAATTACAATCTGTCAAATGACCCTCGAATTAATAACAGCATCCCTCTTTCCAGGTTAATCACTATAATGGCCACACAAAGTTGTTCCTGTAAGCTTTTGGAA
Source organism: Palaemon carinicauda (assembly GCF_036898095.1). NCBI lineage: Eukaryota > Metazoa > Arthropoda > Malacostraca > Decapoda > Palaemonidae > Palaemon > Palaemon carinicauda. The sequence goes on from NC_090753.1 coordinate 9,110,514, forward strand.
CGTGCTATGGCTACACCCCGTTGCTCCAGTGAATATACCAAATGTTCTTCATCTGATTCTGAATATAAAATCAGAATATGCATCCTCCACGTAGACCAACAAGAAAATCAGAAAAAAAAATACAGAAATTTTGCAGTTCAAATCAGAACAGTGGACATCAGTAGGTGAAGCTGCATCGCAAAGAAAACAGATGGAAAACTCTGATGAATATAAATACAACCGTATAGTTCAATCATTTGCACCAAACCCGACATTGTGCATGTGTATCATGTCTCATGATATGAAAACTTCACGGTAGTTTCACATGAGAGAAATACAAGAACAACGCCTACGAAAGGCAAATCCAGTGCTAAGCATCTGTGTTCTACTACGGAATTATCCGCAGAACATGCATCTACATTTGAACTTTTCACTAAAAATATACCTATTTTGTTATAAAGCAAGGAAAAAGAAAGATATTTTAGAGAAAAGACTTTGGACTTTTGAAACACATCAAGCTGAAGTGACGATCAAGGTAGAAGCAAAATTGAAGAAAGATTACAAACTCCTCGCTTCAATATCAAGTGTTAACTCTGTTGCAAAAGAGGTCATGTATTATCACAGTTGTAAATCGGCCCATATTATACTAGCAAAACCAATGTCATAGGACAGTGAAAAGACTCGGCATGGACTTGAAGTTATATATTCGTATGTTGAGAAGTCGATCATCTTGAACCATAGACCTGAGCTTCTAACTTCAGTAAATGTTCAGTATGTAGAGATATGTGAAGATGTAGGAGAGACCCCCATATCATCAGTCCAAAATATGTTATGAAACCTGCTGAACAACTTTGGGGAGCGTCTAAAGGTACAGAGTCATTCGGCTAAGAAAATGTGAAACATATTATAAACAGAAGGGGTGGCTGAGAAAGCACTTAGAGCTGCATATGACTATGTTTCTTCACCAGCGGCACATATTCGAAAGGCAGATTTGGAATTTCGAAACTTGATAAAGGATGGGGAAAGAGATCCACTTGTTGACCACCCAACACTATAAAATTTTTGCTCCAGAGAAGCATCACCACCTGATCACCTCCTCTCATTCTACAGAGTTCTCTATGGTGGCCCCATTACCAAATTGTACAGCCTACAGTTGCAAAGGAGCGCCTCCTAATCTACTCAAGACAACCTTTACTTACTACAAAATGATCGTTTAAAACCCGTAAAACTGATTATTCTGTGTATGACAATTAAATTGATGACCAGAAGCAAAAAGATTGTCCAAGTACTGAACAGATTTGAGCATATGATAAATCATAGTACAATAGAGGATCTTGAAACATCCTTGGGCGACACCATACAGAATAAGGAAAAAGCTTGCCCAGAAGAAACCATCGACAACATGGTCATGGGTTTATACTTTAACAATTTTGATGAAATAACAGACATTGTCGGGAAAGGACACTCTCCATAACACAAAAGAAATTGAATCCTATCCAGGCTGTGGGTTTATCAAGTGAAATTGTTCCACAGTCGTGCACATCTTAAACGTCACATAAACGGAAGCTAGAGGTTCATGAGCACACCCTGGAAACCTACAGGAAGAAGCCCCATATGACCCCTTCCAAATATGTTATAAAGACAGCTGATGGCAGTCACCATGGTGGGAGAGCCCAATCCAGAAACAAGGATTGAGCATGGGTGATGTGTCATGCATTAGGCATATCCAACATACCAATGTGGGTTGGATTTAATTCATTGACAGAACCTGACAAGTCAACTGAACAAGTTGTTCTTTACATGAATAACCTGAAGAAACCAATCACAAACTTGGAGGTCATATAATAAACCCTCATCAGGACACAAAAATGTGCCCGCAAGTGTGGCCCACAGTATGGTGTGGTAACATACGACCTAAATGTGGCCAAGCCAGCCATGTAGATCTATGTAACAGAATCTCCAAGGTATGATGATCTCATTTTAATATTTGGTCCCTTTCATGTTGAAATGGCCTTTTAAAAGCATTAAAAACGTTCATCAATGAATCCGGAGGTCCTAGAACTCTCACTGACTGTGACGTGTTAGCACTTGGCTCACTGAATGGTTTGAAAATAGAGAAACATTTTAACAGGTGCAAACGAATCCATCACATCCACGCATTGGCCTTCAAGATTTTCCATTTCCAGGCATTTTTAGAGACACTTGCTGAGAAGGAAGAACTTGTGTTCATCCGAAAGAGCTCAAGATGAGTGAAGATCTCCAAATAAGGACACATGAGTAAGCCAAAGTGTTTTCAGGGATATTTACCTCATGCGTTACAAAGCACGAGGAGTACACATAAGAAACAAAGACTGGGACACACGAAGTAACAACACAGTTTTGGGTTACTTATGTTGACTATATCCATGACTTTCACTTCTAAAGCGTGCTATCAGGGCAAACCACATTGGCCTATTCACACATGCTCTTAATCTAGTTATCCAGTTAATCTTTGCAACTAACCATATAACCTATACCTGTTGGTTGTCCAAATACCATTTGGATTAGGTAAACATTGAGAGTACACATCCAGCAGATGCCCTGTGGATTTAACGTTGGAGCAAATGGTTAACACAGATGCAGCGTCTAGTCACACAGGTCTGACATCTTCCATCAACAACTACAGTGCATACCTTCGATGGATGATAACCAAGTCTGCTCATGCTACCATCATAGCTGCTGTCCAGGAGTTGGCTGGAATGTTGTATCATGAAGATACAACTGCAGAATTGCAGAGGTCACGATTCAAGATGGATACATCTAACCTACAGAAGATCAATTAGCAAATAAAAGGATGCTGAAATCCTTTTATGAAGTCATTCCAAGTATCACCAGGGTTGTTTATTAGAAAAGGGAAAATGACCAGTGGACCTATCAAGGAATGTCTACATGGATTTAGGCAAAAGTAAAAGAGGACTATGAAGAGTTCATCAGGTTTTGTGTCGAAGACCGAAACAACTTTGAATGGTTGATGAAGAATGAGAGACTGCTGACATTCAAGGAGAATTCTAAGTCCAGTAAACGGAGCAAAGAAAGCGGATAGCCTCTCTGGTGTGTACGCGTGATATATTGGGACGACTGCTTGTACTAGCTTGTAAGCAGGATCTGAGCTTGAAACATGTCCTCTCCTACCCCTTGACAACTGCTCCTCTCTCAAAATGCCGCTCCGATGACTTGATGGTGAAAACAGTCAAGAGCGCTTTTCTCCATCTCTTGGAAGATAGAGTCAAACAATCAGTTCCCCCCACAGTAGATGAAACTGTCATTGATGAAAATCTCTTCCTGATGACCCTGTCATATCATCTTTCAGGAATGTATGGTGGCTTAGTGGCTTGTATTCTTCAGCAATTGACTACAATGTCAGGAAACAGAATCAACATAGTTTTGGACGCATACCCTACTCCGTCTATCATGGGAAGTGAACAGGCTAGAAGAGGTCTTGATGAGAAGACAAAGCAGAAGTATGTTTTATTTGGTGTTGAGCAAAAGCGTCCAAAGAACATTGGTGAATGCCTACAATCCTAATCATTCAAGGAGGAACTGCTAAAGTTCCTAGCGGAAGAATGGGTGGAACAACATTATACAAGATTAATCAACTGTAAGCATGTGTATCTCTCTTACCTTGGGGCCTGTTTTAGATTTTTCTTCCAAGGAGGAGTTTTTAGAGAATCTGTTGAAGACTTGAAGACAAATCACGATGAAGCAGACACAGCAATCTGTGCTAACATTAAATCTATGGATGATCGAACTGTCCAGAATTTGGTCGTGAGAGCATATGACAAAGATATTTCTTTCATACTGGTACATCATTCATGGAATATCCGAGAAAACATATGGATTAATGTTGATACAACATTACGAAATGACAGAAGGTATATAAACATAACTGGCAAAGGGAAGAAAATTAGAAAGAAGCTCTCTGATGCCCTGCCTGCTTTCCACTCCTTTGCATGATTAGATTACACTTCAGCCTTTGTCAGAAAGGGTAGGTTACACCCATTCACGCACCTGGATAAGGACACTGATGCACAAACAGCATTTGCAAAAATGTCAGAAGCAAAACATGAGTGAGAAGACAATACAAGCTGTAATATCTGTCACAGCAAGGAAACATGGAGAAAAGACATGCAGTCCAGCCTTATCCTTGGATGCACACTGGCACCAAGTGGGTAAGAAACATATTTGGCTAAAGTCAACAAGCAAAGACCCAATGAAGAAATAAACGGACATTGATGCGACAATTATTCCACCCTGTGAGGCAGAGATTTACCAAAATAGCCGACGAGTGTCTTTTGTTGCAAGAACGTTAGCAAATGTGCACGATACAAACATCCAACAACATCCTACTAAAGATGATGGATGAGAACTCCAAAATGAACCATATGTAATTTCTTGATACAGCGTCCCCAGCTGCCTGAGGCATTAGTATCAGATATAGACGCTAATGAGCATGAATCAGATGAAGATTTCCAGCTGTCCTCTTCAGATGAAGATTTCCAGCTGTCCTCTTCAGATGAAGATTTCCAGCTGTCCTCTTCAGATGAAGAATAGAATCTGTCATCATCAAATGAGAATGAAGAGTCTGATGATAATCAATATACCATTCCTCTCTTTAGTGTTAGTAAAATGAGAACACATTTACTTGATTTCCATACTAAACCGTTGCTAGATTTGTTTTTGCAAAACTAAACTGCTGAAAAGGATTTTTTCTAAAAATCTATTACTATAAGGGTTAAATTAATTCTATTGAGTTCAGTCATTATCCTTTTTATATATAAACAAATATAAAAAGCTGCTGATTAATAAATATCAGGGTAATATCTAATTGAGAGAGCAATCGCAATAATGCTTATGTGATTTTAAGTGAGTACACTCCGACACTATATGATAATTAGTCGTATTAATAAGTGTTGTGTGACCGTTCCACCACAGTTTTCATTCTTACGTGGCAGATTCTGAATCATAAAATTCTTATCAACAATATCCATTTGTTTTAAACGTGTAGCTCCCTTGTTAATTTGGTGTCATATGGCGTGATATCCGTCCCCAATTAAATATGGTTCTTAAGTTGGTGATTTATATTCAGATGACAATCATCTAGAAATCCCCAGTGGTTTCAAAGTTGTACATTTTATGTTAATTAATTCAAAATCTTAAGTGCTTATTAATGTCGTTCTCAAGTTATCTTTCCATCCAAAATATTTTCTTACCTTGCTTATTTGGATGAAGTGCGGTGTCTATAATTAATTGGCATAGATATTAAAGTATTACCTTTAATGATTTTTGGCCGATTCTTGGGTATCCTTCGCACGTTAATATCCATTCGCAAATTGGTGATTATCTTTACATGACCATCATCTACAAATAGCAAGTGTTTTGTTCTTGTGCCTTTCATGTTAATTAAAACCTTAATGGGTGATAATTAATATCGTTCCTAAGTTATTTTTCCACCAGAAATTCGTTTTTTACCTGGCAGATTTACATGAAGAGTGGTGTCCATAATCAATCCGTATAAAAATAAAACTTGTACCTTTCATGTCATTTTTTTTTTTTTTTTTTTTTTTTTTTTTTTAGGTGGGGCTGCCTATCACACCCTAACTTCCAGAACGTTATAATGACTGTTCTGTTTAAAGGGTGGTTAGTACAGCACCCCGAGCACCTCAAACACCCAGCTCCTAGATTATTTTAGGGTAGAATGTATTTTATAGGATCCATGTCGTATATCTATTTGTGATTGATCATTATTTGTTTTAGTCGTTTTCTAATTAAGATATTTCCTGGGTAGAATATATATTTTAATTTAATTTATCTTTTGATAGGAAGGAATTGTTTACATTTTTATGCTGTTTGACAGCAAATCTGGACGTTTAATTGGATTTTATTTTGGGAGTAAAACATTCAGCGTTAGTAGACATTATAATAAAATTTCAGTTATATACAGAAGTTATTCTAGAGATTCATTATTTATTTCTAAAACAACATTACAATATATTGTATTTCCTTCATAATCTGATTTTGATGAAGGTTCTCCTTTCGTGAATATGTATTTCCTCTTTTATTTTTTTTTTCAAATAATCGTAAAAACGAAAGATTTTTTGTTACAAAAAAGAGTGTATTTTATTCACTATTTTCAAAACACTAGTTATTCTGAGTACATTTGCCAAAGAACTTGCATATTCATCCAATTTCTTTTTTATCCTCGTATCCTTTTTTGTGAATTTAGGAATCATATTTTTTCTTTGTTCTATTCAGGAAACGTACAGTAAACAAGATGGCTTCAGAAATGGTGTTCAATATTCATCAATATTTTTTTTTTAGAATATCAAATTCAAGCCATGGTAAACCGAATTAAAAACTTTAAAGGAATTCAAATACAACAACTTGAAAACTTTATTTATACCATGATGATAAAAACCTTACACTCGCAAGTTGAATGACATAATTAATATCTATTTACGTTGAAAAGAATGTCACCATTGTTGGTATTATTACGGCTTATAAAATCTTATTTATGCTTATTCATATAAAATGATGATAATCTCTTTAGAGTGGGAATATAACTAAAGTTATATTATCTCATAAGTCCTCAGTCCATCATATGTGAATCCAAAGCGATCATTTCCTGCATACCAAAACATCTTTTATATATATATATATATATATATATATATATATATATATATATATATATATATATATATATGTATATATATATATATATATATATATATATATATATATATATATATATATATGTATATATATATATATATATATATATATATATATATATATATATATATATATATATATATATATATATATATATATATATATATACATATATATATATATATATATATATATATATATATATATATATATATATATATATATACATATATATATATATATATATATATATATATATATATATATATATATATATATATATATATATATATATATTATCTAGAGTACCTATGTTCTATGTTTATTGTTTAATGGATTGAGTCATCAGTTCAAATTGACTCTTTACTTACCTCTTTCATCGAATAACATTTCCTTCATTTCAATTTCTTATAACAAAATCCTATCCCCATGCCCTGGAATTAGTTAACAACCGAGGCCCCACGCATCAACTTTTAGAGTATATTCATAATATATAAGAACGTATTAAAATAGAATCAACTGACCTCATTAATTCTACTTGGGAGGCTCTATTAGACAAATGTGAAGGCTTTTATAAAGATCCTGCAAAATTTTGGAAAATGATCAGGAAATTGTTGGGCTCAACTTCTCAACCAATAGCATACATCACCCATAATAACGAGAAGATTTATTCATCTCAAGATCAGGAGGTGATCTTCAGAGGCTTCTGGTCCAATATCTTTAGAATAGACCCAGTAGAAAATCTAAGGTATGACCAACGACATGAGCAGCATGTCACTGAGTCAATCCATGAACATGCTGATCATATAATACCTTATGATTCAGTAGATCTTGAGAGACTTGACGAAGATGACCCTTTCCTCAAACCTATTCAACTTCAAGATATTATCAAAATAATCAATTTTTATATCAGAGACACCCCTCCTCCTGCTCCTGGTTGTCTGCAAATCATGTTTGCAGATGACCACACCCAGGTAATATCTATTCCCAATAAGAACAAACGCATGCTGCAAATTAAAAGTCAGGAAAATACAAAAAGTAAATAATTACGAAAAGAAATGGAAAATAGCAACAAACTTGAACAAATTCCAGCTCCTCCCCATTTCAGCTCGCAGTCCTGCAGAAATCATTGTTGACAATGTTAGAATTCCATTCAAACAAAAGGCCACAATACTTGGGTGTAACTTTAAGAAATCAGGTATACTTTCACACGTCAAAGAGAGAATAGGTAAGAAATCAGGTATACTTTCACACGTCAAAGAGAGAATAGCTGTTTCTAGAAAAACTTTTGATAAATTGCTACGATTTAAATACTTATCAACTAAAACTCAACTCCGTTTATATAAATCTTTAGTAAGGCCATAGTTAGAGTACCTCACCATAATATTTGGAGCAATCAGCAAAACTTCCCTTAATAAAATGCAGGCAATTCAAAATAGGGCTTTGAGGAGAGCCTACAAAGAGAGCCCTCCCTATTACAATACAATTAAGGATTTACATGCTCATTCCAAATTGGAGCCTCTTAATGTCCGGTTTCACAGGCTTGGCCAGAAAACCTGGGACAAACTTGCTTCAGACGATGACGACCTTTGCACCCGAACTAGAACTCTCACTACTGAACATGCTCGTGACCATTATTGGTGGAAGAGACTGGAGCCTGGGATCAATTGCGATCCTCCTAGGCCCAGATTCGTTTCATCTGATTGATTTCATTATAGATTAATTTTGCAATTAAATTGTAATTTCATTTAAACATCACTTCATCACCATAAAAAAAAGAAAAAAAAAACCTTCATTAACCATCATACCCTACTCAAACAACATAATGGTGACAGTCACTCAATCAACGTAATGGTGACAGTCGAATGGTGTCCTTTTGCTTGGCATGAACCAAAAAACCTTTCCTATTCCTTCCTGTCTCTTCCTTTCTCGAAATAACTCTACTACTATCTAATGTCGCATGAGGGTCTGCCCCTCTCTTTTATTCTTTCCCTGTACTTCATTTCCCCCCCCCCCTTATTCCCTTCTCCTTTCCCATCCCAGGTACCTGCCCTCGGGCTATAAACTGGATTGTATCCAGGGGTACTTATCCTTTCCCCATATTCCCCACTTCCCTGTCCTCATCGTACTGGTACTCTTACCTCTTTCACATTTTCAGACTCTTCTTTATATGGTTTGATAAATGTGAAGAACATAAAAGTTGTTTTTTAATGAAATGAATGAAAAAAAAATATTGCTAGTTTTGTTGAAAAGTAGAAACCTGGAAAAAGGGATATAAATATTCGGCAAACATTACATAAAATAATAGAGATACTAATCAATACTTAGTTGTTTTATAACTCAATCTAACTAAAGCAAAAGAAAAGCAAGAAATATACATTATCTCTCTCTCTCTCTCTCTCTCTCTCTCTCTCTCTCTCTCTCTCTCTCTCTCTCTCTCTCTCTCTCTCTCTCTCTCTCTCTAAAACTAAAAAAAAAAATTCATCATTGTAATTCAGTTTGCAGGAATGAAACCCGAAACCTTATTTTTCATTGAAAAAAAATATTGGCAATTCAAAATATTTTGTTGATGCATAAGTCCAATATTGCAGAACATTTACAAAATACGTTATTGCCTTCCATGCATTTCTTGTAACCTTACAATTAAAAAGATTTTTTTTTACTTACGAATAACTAATTGAAACAATTTGTAAGTGTTTGGTTATTTATAGATAACTGACATATCAACATTATACTAAACTATTTGAATAAACCATAATCGAATTTCATATCAGTATTGTCAAAAGTATGGAATATGATATTTGTAGGTATCTAAATGATATTCGAATTTTAACACAAACCACTAAGATTTGATATAAGATAAATCATTCTGAAGATTCTTCAATGTATTTGCTGAAAACCTCTTTGTATTGTATTATTACTTTCTTGCGAATTACTTTTTTTATAGAAAACGTGTCAAGATGGTTTTTACTTTCACACGTCCGCTTTCTGTTCATGTTTTGAGTGAAACTGAAATGCATTCACCAATTTAACACTCATTTTCAGGATAGCTAATTCATTTATATCCCATAACAATTATTGTATAACTTGAACAGTAATTTAGATATTTTGCGGAACTCCTCTTTTGTCATCTAAGCAGGTATCATGTCGACAAATGCGTATATATATATATATATATATATATATATATATATATATATATATATATATATATATATATATATATATATATATATATATATATATATATATATATATATATATATATATATATATATAAAAATGTCGAAAGGTTAAAGGTGTCTGGTTTCAGTTCCAGTTCCATCAGAATAGATGCTCACCAGAACGTCAGCCGGGCAAGCCCAACCCCCCACAGCAGTAGCCTCCCCAGTAAACAGCTTAAACTCACGGCCCTGGGCGGGTATCGATCTCTTTGCCACGCGAATGCGAGGCAAACACGTTACCACTGTATATATATATATATATATATATATATATATATATATATATATATATATATATATATATATATATATATATATATATATATATATATACTCACACACACACACACACACACACACACACACACATATATATATATATATATATATATATATATATATATATATATATATATATATATATATATATATATATATATATGTGTGTGTGTGTGTGTGTGTGTGTGTATGTGTGTGTATCCTTATTAGTTCTTTATCTTTTTTTATTTCTTATCTTAAATTTTTTTTAAAGTTATGCTGTTTCCCATACTATTCATGAAAAACGTTAATCAGATATATAATAAAAGGTTTTTCTCTTGAAAGGGTAAGGAAATTGCTGAAGGAAAGTCAAAACATTTTAAAATTTTTACTCCTGAGTCTAACGGTATTTTTCTAAGCGAGAAAATCCCCTTTTATGCAGATAATGAAACAATAATGATCAAAGAATGATAGAACATGAGGATAATAAAGATAAGAAGTTTTCCCGCCATTGCAAGACCATAATATCTCAAGAAACGTATATTATCATAAAAACACGCCGATATCTTAGGCATAATTTCTTTAAACGATACGATATTGCACAAGGTTGTGATTTATGTGAGGATATGGTCTTATCCAGATTTTCTTACCCAGAAAACCTTCCATACATTCACATCAAGGCGGAGACTCAAAGAGACATATATTGCTCTGCATAGCAATACAGCAGATTTGCGAGTCATAAAGAGAGAGAGAGAGAGAGAGAGAGAGAGAGAGAGAGAGAGAGAGAGAGAGAGAGAGAGAGAGAGAGAGAGAGAGAGAGGTCTCGCACCGGTTTGAGAATGGGAAGGAATGGTAAGTTATGTGAATAGGTTGATAGACAGAGCCTCTTACCGATTTGAGAATGAAATTGGTTAAAATTCCTTGGTTAAATAGAGAGAGAGAGAGAGAGAGAGAGAGAGAGAGAGAGAGAGAGAGAGAGAGAGAGAGAGAGAGAGAGAGAGATTTATGTTTGGAAGACAGCTCGGTTTTTAAATATATCATGGTTAAATTTCGTCGTTACTTCAGGATGTGTTTCATTAGATATGTTGTTAATTAGTGCTAAAAAAAGTTATTTTAAAGTTCTATAATATAATTTTGAATTTTGAATCCACGTTATAATTAAATATTATCTTGTTTCCAGAATAATGTTATATCATATTATTTGACTTTTTTTTTCTTAATATTCGATAATAGTTTTTTTTGTATAATATTCATAATATGTTTAGTTGTACTTTGATGATAAAATATTGCTATCGATTGTTGATTTGTATTTCGCAGGGTCACTAAATTTCTTCCTATTTGGTTGTTTGGTTTTGTTTTGTTTCTGTAAAGACTCTTTCAAACACCATAGGAATTTTCGTGAGCATTGGTCCTCCGTATATGAGGGACAGGTGACGAGCGGGAGTAGGCACATTAGACTAATTCACAGCTGGTGTTTAAAGACATTTCAGCAACATCTACTGTGACCTGGAATTTGTTACTGAACTTTCAATGATATAATAACTGGAAGAAGAAAAAGAAAATCAAAAATTTAATTTGTTCAACTTCAGAAGATGTGTTCCTACTTATCAACTTTTTATATCTAAAACTAAGCATCGTCACATGTCCCTCGCTGCATAGAGATTTATGAAGTCAACTCAAGACCTATGTCTTCGTAAGAATTCATGTATATTATTTAGTTTGGTATGTCGTGATTATTTATGTGGAATTTTTTGCAATGTTGTAAATATTTCTGGAAAATCCTAATCATACATATATATATATATATATATATATATATATATATATATATATATATATATATATATATATATATATATATATATATATATATATATATATATATATATATATATATATATATATATATATATATATATATGCTGGCTATTAATTTGATTTGCTCATGTCTGTGGGGTTGGTGGTGGCCATTTCAGCGTTCCGTTGCATAATATGGATCTTCATTGTGACTAGTTATCAGGGCCTGGTTTTGTTGGTGTGGTTTCCGAGTTGCCTATTAATGGCGTTCAGTTTTTGCCTGGTAATGACTTGGTAGATAAGAATGTTGATGTCCGACTGAAGATGGTTCATGAGCCAGTTCTTGATCAGGAGTTGGAGGTTCTCAGTCCTGATTTGTGTATTCTGTATTCTTTGAGTGCTGAGACTCATGACAACACTCTAAAACTGACGTGTCGGTTCATAATAATGTCTCCACAGGTGTTTTTTTTTCTCTCTCTGTTCTATCGACTTGCCTCGTGAAAACTCTTGTTACTAACTTATTTCGTGAAGATATGTTAGTTCATGATACTTGTTCAACTGTTGACTGTTTTAATATGTCTGATAATGATGTGTTAGTTCCTGATAATGATTTTCGTTCGTAAAGTCATGTCTTCTGATTGTTTTGCTAACTTGTCCTCCGAAGACACGTTAGTTTGTGATGAATCACTTTATGAGAATTCCAATAGCCTGTCTTCTTCAAGGTACTTTTGTTTGCGATTAATAGATGATGTTTCTTCCAATGATGATGTTAACTCGTCTGAGGCACATTTTGTTTGATCAGTTTAATAATGGTTTGTCTTATTCCAAACTTGTGTCAGAAATAACTGATATTTTGTTATTCAATTAATATTTTAATCCTGAGTCTGAATTGAAATGAATTGTCGTTGAGAGGTCTGGCCAAGTTTTAGTTCAGGTTATTATCCCAGTAAATCGAAATGTTAATGTTCTTAGTCTTACTCATGGATAGCCTATGACTGCTCATTTTGTAATGAGTAGGATTTTGAATAATGCTATAAGGATATCTTATTTGCATGATATTTGGCAGGATGTGACTAAGTTTTATCAAACTTGTCTTTTTTGTCAAGCTGATCTGAAATCGAAGCAGTCTTATCTAAATACCTCTCTAATGTACAATCCTGCATTGCATGTATTATTTTGCCATGTCCTTAAGAATTGTTAAATCCAGGCCGAAAAGAGGCATAGGTTAAATAATGGTTGTAAATTTTTCATCTCTTAAGAGGAAAATCTTTTATTTTTCTTTGTAATTGATTTTATTTATATTTTGTGATTATCTATCAACTCTGTAATTTGGAATTTGTAATACAAAATTGGGTTATATTTTCACTGAAATGAGATTTTTGTATGTGTTATCTTTTACCATAAAATCATTTTGTTTATATTTTTGAATATTTGTTGGTTAATGGTCCCTAACTTTTCACTAGGCAAGAAAATTAGTTATAAGGACGTTAAATTTAAGCATATTGTATTAAAAATTTTGAAAAGGACTTATTTTTCCTGTATGTTGATGAAAAAAAGAACACAAAATAATTCTTTATATATGTTGATGAAATTTATGACTCAAAAAAACACCGTGTTCTTCTAAGAGTGTTCTAGATTATGTTTCAGTGCCAGTCCTCTGACGGGCGTGAGTTATTAAACAGGATGATTCTTGACTGGGTCTATTGCTTGGTGTCATGTTGAGTAATGCTTTTCTTGGGCACCTCTTGGCCGTCAGGAACTCTCAAGAGTATTGGTACTGTTAGGTTAAGTGGCTTCGTTGGAACAAGCGTATTTCGCTTGTTTCTTATTATTGCTTGTTTAATGATCACTATTAACCTGTTCTTCTTTTTCTTGAGGGTCAAGTGAGTTGACGTGTGTCGGAGACGTCCGATAGCAGTCAGTCAGTCAGTCAGAGGCAGTCAGGTATGCTTACCTGTGTATACCTGGTTATTTGTTTTGAAACCGTAGGGCGGAGTATGATCTTCGAGTTGAAGGTCGGCAGCCTTTGGCCAGCATTGGCGTGTTTTCGTCGTCGAGAGGACGACGTGTCAAGTGTGATCTCATTGGGCAGCAGCTTTAGCCGGAATTAGTGCGTTTTCGTCGTATGGAGGACGACGTCATGGGGAGTGTGGGTCTTCTGGGCATCATTAGTGTATTTTCGTCAGCTGGGGAACGACACTGTGTGGAGGGTTAACCTCATGGGCAGCGTGGAGCTGTATTGATGACCTTATGTATAGGTTTGTCTGTTGTTGCTGTGTCGTAAGCTGTAATTTCCTTAGGTGGAGTAGGACCTTTTGAAGGTTGACCTAATGATGCCTTGTTTTGCATAATTCTCGGAATTGTTAAGAAGTCACGCATTTAAGTAATGTAATACTTTACTGCTCTCATGATTTTTATTATTTTCATATTTTGAATCATTTAACTTTGTATTAATGTTAATTGTTTGACGGACTTGCGGACTCATTTGTATAAAAGTGTAGATATTTAATTGTAATTAATTAGTTTTAAGGTTACTTTATTGCTTTATTCCTCCCTCCCTTGCTGGACTCTATCTCTGCCAGTTTTTCCAGTCCCGAATGCCTTATAACTTAAAGAACCTGATGAACTATTAAGTTGGTTCGTAACAATGGCGACCGTGACAGGATTCGGCACTGTTTGACTGGCGGGTTCGTGGCAGCATCGGAGGAGGGTAAGAGAGGTGCAGTTTAAAAAAAAAATTATGTTTTTTTTTTTTTCTTGAGGTAGTGAGGTGTTAGGTTAAGTGGCTTTGTTGGAACAAGCGTATTCCGCTTGTTTCTTAGTATTGCTTGTTTAATGATCACCATTAACCTGTTCTTTTTCTTGAGGGTCAATTGAGTTGACGTGTGTCGGAGACGTCCGATAGCAGTCAGTCAGTCAGTCAGAGGCAGTCAGGTATGCTTACCTGTGTATACCTGGTTATTTGTTTTGAAACCGTAGGACGGAGTATGATCTTCGAGTTGAAGGTCGGCAGCCATTGGCCAGCATTGGCGTGTTTTCGTCGTCGAGAGGACGACGTGTCAAGTGTGATCTCATTTGACAGCAGCTTTAGCCAGAATTAGTGCGTTTTCGTCGTATGGAGGACGACGTCATGGGGAGTGAGGGTCCTCTGGGCATCATTAGTGTATTTTCGTCAGCTGGGGAACAACACTGTGTGGAGGGTTAACCTCATGGGCAGCGTGGAGCTGTATTGATGACCTTATGTATAGGTTTGTCTGTTGTTGCTGTGTCGTAAGCTGTAATCTCCTTAGGTGGAGTGGGATCTTTTGAAGGTTGACCTAATGATGCCTTGTTTTGCATAATTCTCGGAATTGTTAAGAAGTCACGCATTTAAGTAATGTAATACTTTACTGCTCTCATGATTTTTATTATTTTCATATTTTGAATGATTCAACTTTGTATTAATGTTAATTGTTTGACGGACTTGCTGACTCATTTGTATAAAAGTATAGATATTTAATTCTAATTAATTAGTTTTAAGGTTACTTTATTGCTTTATTCCTCCCTCCTTGCTGGACTCTATCTCTGCTAGTTTTTCCAGTCCCGAATGCCTTATAACTTAAAGAACCTGATGAACCATTAAGTTGGTTTGTAACAATGGCGACCGTGACAGGATTCGGCACTGTTTGACTGGCGGGTTCGTGGCAGCATCGGAGGAGGGTAAGAGAGGTGCAGTTTAGAAAAAAAAAATAATGTTTTTTTTTTTTTCTTGAGGTAGTGAGGTGTTAGGTTGAGTGGCTTTGTTGGAACAAGCGTATTCCGCTTGTTTCTTAGTATTGCTTGTTTAATGATCACCATTAACCTGTTTTTCTTTTTCTTGAGGGTCAAGTGAGTTGACGTGTGTCGGAGACGTCCGATAGCAGTCAGTCAGTCAGTCAGAGGCAGTCAGGTATGCTTACCTGTGTATACCTGGTTATTTGTTTTGAAACCGTAGGACGGAGTATGATCTTCGAGTTGAAGGTCGGCAGCCTTTGGCCAGCATTGGCGTGTTTTCGTCGTCGAGAGGACGACGTGTCAAGTGTGATCTCATTGGGCAGTAGCTTTAGCCGGAATTAGTGCGTTTTCGTCGTATGGAGGACGATGTCATGGGGAGTGTGGGTCTTCTGGGCATCATTAGTGTATTTTCGTCAGCTGGGGAACGACACTGTGTGGAGGGTTAACCTCATGGGCAGCGTGGAACTGTATTGATGACCTTATATATAGGTTTGTCTGTTGTTGCTGTGTCGTAAGCTGTAATCTCCTTAGGTGGAGTGGGACCTTTTGAAGGTTGACCTAATGATGCCTTGTTTTGCATAATTCTCGGAATTGTTAGAAAGTCACGCATTTAAGTAATGTAATACTTTACTGCTCTCATGATTTTTATTATTTTCATATTTTGAATGATTTAACTTTGTATTAATGTTAGTTGTTTGACGGACTTGCGGACTCATTTGTATAAAAGTGTAGATATTTAATTGTAATTAATTAGTTTCAAGGTTACTTTATTGCTTTATTCCTCCCTCCCTTGCTGGACTCTATCTCTGCCAGTTTTTCCAGTCCCGAATGCCTTATAACTTAAAGAACCTGATGAACCATTAAGTTGGTTCGTAACAATGGCGACCATGACAGGATTCGGCACTGTTTGACTGGCGGGTTCGTGGCAGCATCGGAGGAGGGTAAGAGAGGTGCAGTTTAGAAAAAAAAAAATTATGAAGTTTTTTTTTTTTTCTTGAGGTAGTGAGGTGTAAGGTTAAGTGGCTTTGTTGGAACAAGCGTATTCCGCTTGTTTCTTAGTATTGCTTGTTTAATGATCACCATTAACCTGTTTTTCTTTTTCTTGAGGGTCAAGTGAGTTGACGTGTGTCGGAGACGTCCGATAGCAGTCAGTCAGTCAGTCAGAGGCAGTCAGGTATGCTTACCTGTGTATACCTGGTTATTTGTTTTGAAACCGTAGGACGGAGTATGATCTTCGAGTTGAAGGTCGGCAGCCTTTGGCCAGCATTGGCGTGTTTTCGTCGTCGAGAGGACGACGTGTCAAGTGTGATCTCATTGGGCAGCAGCTTTAGCCGGAATTAGTGCGTTTTCGTCGTATGGAGGACGACGTCATGGGGAGTGTGGGTCTTCTGAGCATCATTAGTGTATTTTCGTCAGCTGGGGAACGACACTGTGTGGAGGGTTAACCTCATGGGCAGCGTAGAGCTGTATTGATTACCTTATGTATAGGTTTGTCTGTTGTTGCTGTGTCGTAAGCTGTAATCTCCTTAGGTGGAGTGGGACCTTTTGAAGGTTGACCTAATGATGTCTTGTTTTTCATAATTCTCAGAATTGTTAAAAGTCACGCATTTAAGTAATGTAATACTTTACTGATCTCATGATTTTTATTATTTTCATATTTTGAATGATTTAACTTTGTATTAATGTTAATTGTTTGACGGACTTGCGGACTCATTTGTATAAAAGTGTAGATATTTAATTGTAATTAATTAGTTTCAAGGTTACTTTATTGCTTTATTCCTCCCTCCCTTGCTGGACTCTATCTCTGCCAGTTTTTCCAGTCCCGAATGCCTTATAACTTAAAGAACCTGATGAACCATTAAGTTGGTTCGTAACAATGGCGACCGTGACAGGATTCGGCAGTGTTTGACTGGCGGGTTCGTGGCAGCATCGAAGGAGGGTAAGAGAGGTGCAGTTTAAAAAAAAAAGTTATGTTTTTTTTTTTTTTTGAGGTAGTGAGGTGTTAGGTTAAGTGGCTTTGTTGGAACAAGCGTATTCCGCTTGTTTCTTAGTATTGCTTGTTTAATGATCACCATTAACCTGTTTTTTTTCTTGAGGGTCAATTGAGTTGACGTGTGTCGGAGACGTCCGATAGCAGTCAGTCAGTCAGTCAGAGGCAGTCAGGTATGCTTACCTGTGTATACCTGGTTATTTGTTTTGAAACCGTAGGACGGAGTATGATCTTCGAGTTGAAGGTCGGCAGCCTTTGGCCAGCATTGGCGTGTTTTCGTCGTCGAGAGGACGACGTGTCAAGTGTGATCTCATTGGGCAGCAGCTTTAGCCGGAATTAGTGCGTTTTCGTCGTATGGAGGACGACGTCATGGGGAGTGTGGGTCCTATGGGCATCATTAGTGTATTTTCGTCAGCTGGGGAACGACACTGTTTGGAGGGTTAACCTCACGGGCAGCGTGGAGCTGTATTGATGACCTTATGTATAGGTTTGTCTGTTGTTGCTGTGTCGTAAGCTGTAATTTCCTTAGGTGGAGTAGGACCTTTTGAAGGTTGACCTAATGATGCCTTGTTTTGCATAATTCTCGGAATTGTTAAGAAGTCACGCATTTAAGTAATGTAATACTTTACTGCTCTCATGATTTTTATTATTTTCATATTTTGAATGATTTAACTTTGTATTAATGTTAATTGTTTGACGGACTTGGTGACTCATTTGTATAAAAGTATAGATATTTAATTGTAATTAATTAGTTTTAAGGTTACTTTATTGCTTTATTCCTCCCTCCCTTGCTGGACTCTATCTCTGCCAGTTTTTCCAGTCCCGAATGCCTTATAACTTAAAGAATCTGATGAACCATTAAGTTGGTTTGTAACAAGGGAGACCGTGACAGGATTCGGCACTGTTTGACTGGCGGGTTCGTGGCAGCATCGGAGGAGGGTAAGAGAGGTGCAGTTTAAAAAAAAAAATTATGTTTTTTTTTTTTTTCTTGAGGTAGTGAGGTGTTAGGTTAAGTGGCTTTGTTGGAAAAAGCGTATTCCGCTTGTTTCTTAGTATTGCTTGTTTAATGATCACCATTAACCTGTTCTTTTTCTTGAGGGTCAATTGAGTTGACGTGTGTCGGAGACGTCCGATAGCAGTCAGTCAGTCAGTCAGAGGCAGTCAGGTATGCTTACCTGTGTATACCTGGTTATTTGTTTTGAAACCGTAGGACGGAGTATGATCTTCGAGTTAAGGTCGGCAGCCATTGGCCAGCATTGGCGTGTTTTCGTCGTCGAGAGGACGACGTGTCAAGTGTAATCTCATTTGACGGCAGCTTTAGCCAGAATTAGTGCGTTTTCGTCGTATGGAGGACGACGTCATGGGGAGTGTGGGTCCTCTGGGCATCATTAGTGTATTTTCGTCAGCTGGGGAACGACACTGTGTGGAGGGTTAACCTCATGGGCAGCGTGGAGCTGTATTGATGACCTTATGTATAGGTTTGTCTGTTGTTGCTGTGTCGTAAGCTGTAATCTTCTTAGGTGGAGTGGGACCTTTTGAAGGTTGACCTAATGATGCCTTGTTTTGCATAATTCTCGGAATTGTTAAGAAGTCACGCATTTAAGTAATGTAATACTTTACTGCTCTCATGATTTTTATTATTTTCATATTTTGAATGATTTAACTTTGTATTAATGTTAATTGTTTGACGGACTTGCTGACTCATTTGTATAAAAGTATAGATATTTAATTGTAATTAATTAGTTTTAAGGTTACTTTATTGCTTTATTCCTCCCTCCCCTGCTGGACTCTATCTCTGCTAGTTTTTCCAGTCCCGAATGCCTTATAACCTAAAGAACCTGATGAACCATTAAGATGGTTCGTAACAATGGCGACCGTGACAGGATTCGGCACTGTTTGACTGGCGGGTTCGTGGCAGCATCGGAGGAGGGTAAGAAATGTGCAGTTTAAGAAAAAAAAATTATGGTTTTTTTTTTTCTTGAGGTAGTGAGGTGTTAGGTTAAGTGGCTTTGTTGGAACAAGCGTATTCCGCTTGTTTCTTAGTATTGCTTGTTTAATGATCACCATTAACCTGTTCTTCTTTTTCTTGAGGGTCAAGTGAGTTGACGTGTGTCGGAGACGTCCGATAGCAGTCATTCAGTCAGTCAGTCAGAGGCAGTCAGGTATGCTTACCTGTGTATACCTGGTTATTTGTTTTGAAACCGTAGGACGGAGTATGATCTTCGAGTTGAAGGTGCAGCCTTTGGCCAGCATTGGCGTGTTTTCGTCGTCGAGAGGACGACGTGTCAAGTGTGATCTCATTGGGCAGCAGCTTTAGCTGGAATTAGTGCGTTTTCGTCGTATGGAGGACGACGTCATGGGGAGTGTGGGTCTTCTGGGCATCATTAGTGTATTTTCGTCAGCTGGGGAACGACATTGTGTGGAGGGTTAACCTCATGGGCAGCGTGGAGCTGTATTGATGACCTTATTTATAGGTTTGTCTGTTGTTGCTGTGTCGTAAGCTGTAATCTCCTTAGGTGGAGTGGGACCTTTTGAAGGCTGACCTAATGATGTCTTGTTTTGCATAATTCTCGGAATTGTTAAGAAGTCACGCATTTAAGTAATGTAATACTTTACTGCTCTCATGATATTTATTATTTTCATATTTTGAATGATTTAACTTTGTATTAATGTAAATTGTTTGACGGACTTGCGGACTCATTTGTATAAAAGTGTAGATATTTAATTGTAATTAATTAGTTTCAAGGTTACTTTATTGCTTTATTCCTCCCTCCCTTGCTGGACTCTATCTCTACCAGTTTTTCCAGTCGTTAATGCCTTATAACTTAAAGAACCTGATGAACCATTAAGTTGGTTCGTAATAATGGCCACCGTGACAGGATTCGGCACTGTTTGACTGGCGGGTTCGTGGCAGCATCGGAGGAGGGTAAGAAAGGTACAGTTTAGAAAAAAAAAATTATGGTTTTTTTTTTTTTTCTTAAGGTAGTGAGGTGTTAGGTTAAGTGGCTTTGTTGGAACAAGCTTATTCCGCTTATTTCTTAGTATTGCTTGTTTAATGATCACCATTAACCTGTTCTTCTTTTTCTTGAGAGTCAAATGAGTTGACGTGCATCGGAGGCGTCCGATAGAAGTCAGTCAGTCAGTCAGAGGCAGTCAGGTATGCTTACCTGTGTATACCTGGTTATTTGTTTTGGAACCGTAGGGCGGAGTATGATCTTCGAGTTGAAGGTAGGCAGCCTTTGGCCAGCATTGGCGTGTTTTCGTCGTCGAGAGGACGACGTGTCAAGTGTGATCTTATTGGGCAGCAGCTTTAGCTGGAATTAGTGCGTTTTCGTCGTATGGAGGACGACGTCATGGGGAGTGTGGGTCCTCTGGGCATCATTAGTGTATTTTTGTCAGCTGGGGAACGACACTGTGTAGAGTGTTAACCTCATGGGCAGCGTGGAGCTGTATTGATGACTTTATGTATAGGTTTGTCTGTTGTTGCTGTGTCGTAAGCTGTAATCTCCTTAGGTGGAGTGGGACCTTTTGAAGGTTGACCTAATGATGCCTTGTTTTGCATAATTCTCAGAATTGTTAAGAAGTCACGCATTTAAGTAATGTAATACTTTACTGCTCTCATGATTTTTTTTATTTTCATATTTGGAATCATTTAACTTTGTATTAATGTTAATTGTTTGACGGACTTGCTGACTCATTTGTATAAAAGTGTCGATATTTAATTGTAATTAATTAGTTTTAAGGTTACTTTATTGCTTTATTCCTCCCTCCCTTGCTGGACTCTATCTCTGCCAGTTTTTCCAGTCCCGAATGCCTTATAACTTAAAGAGCCTGATGAACCATTAAGTTGGTTCGTAACAATGGCGACCGTGACAGGATTCGGCAGTGTTTGACTGGCGGGTTCGTGGCAGCATCGGAGGAGGGTAAGAGAGGTGCAGTTTAAAAAAAAAAGTTATGTTTTTTTTTTTTGAGGTAGTGAGGTGTTAGAATAAGTGGCTTTGTTGGAACAAGCGTATTCCGCTTGTTTCTTAGTATTGCTTGTTTAATGATCACCATTAACCTGTTTTTTTTCTTGAGGGTCAATTGAGTTGACGTGTGTCGGAGACGTCCGATAGCAGTCAGTCAGTCAGTCAGAGGCAGTCAGGTATGCTTACCTGTGTATACCTGGTTATTTGTTTTGAAACCGTAGGACGGAGTATGATCTTCGAGTTGAAGGTCGGCAGCCTTTGGCCAGCATTGGCGTGTTTTCGTCGTCGAGAGGACGACGTGTCAAGTGTGATCTCATTGGGCAGCAGCTTTAGCCGGAATTAGTGCGTTTTCGTCGTATGGAGGACGACGTCATGGGGAGTGTGGGTCCTATGGGCATCATTAGTGTATTTTCGTCAGCTGGGGAACGACACTGTTTGGAGGGTTAACCTCATGGGCAGCGTGGAGCTGTATTGATGACCTTATGTATAGGTTTGTCTGTTGTTGCTGTGTCGTAAGCTGTAATTTCCTTAGGTGGAGTGGGACCTTTTGAAGGTTGACCTAATGATGCCTTGTTTTGCATAATTCTCGGAATTGTTAAGAAGTCACGCATTTAAGTAATGTAATACTTTACTGCTCTCATGATTTTTATTATTTTCATATTTTGAATCTTTTAACTTTGTATTAATGCTAATTGTTTGACGGACTTGCTGACTCATTTGTATAAAAGTATAGATATTTAATTGTAATTAATTAGTTTTAAGGTTACTTTATTGCTTTAGTCCTCCCTCCCTTGCTGGACTCTATCTCTGCTAGTTTTTCCAGTCCCGAATGCCTTATAACTTAAAGAACCTGATGAACCATTAAGTTGGTTCGTAACAATGGCGACCGTGATAGGATTCGGCACTGTTTGACTGGCGGGTTCGTGGCAGCATCGGAGGAGGGTAAGAGAGGTGCAGTTTAGAAAAAAAAAATTATGGGTTTTTTTTTTCTTGAGGTAGTGAGGTGTTAAGTTAAGTGGCTTTGTTGGAACAAGCGTATTCCGCTTGTTTCTTAGTATTGCTTGTTTAATGATCACCATTAACCTGTTCTTCTTTTTCTTGAGGGTCAAGTGAGTTGACGTGTGTCGGAGACGTCCGATAGCAGTCAGTCAGTCAGTCAGAGGCAGTCAGGTATGCTTACCTGTGTATACCTGGTTATTTGTTTTGAAACCGTAGGACGGAGTATGATCTTCGAGTTGAAGGTCGGCAGCCTTTGGCCAGCATTCGAGTGTTTTCGTCGTCGAGAGGACGACGTGTCAAGTGTGATCTCATTGGGCAGCAGCTTTAGCCGGAATTAGTGCGTTTTCGTCGTATGGAGGACGACGTCATGGGGAGTGTGGGTCTTCTGGGCATCATTAGTGTATTTTCGTCAGCTGGGGAACGACACTGTGTGGAGGGTTAACCTCATGGGCAGCGTGGAGCTGTATTGATGACCTTATGTATAGGTTTGTCTGTTGTTGCTGTGTCGTAAGCTGTAATTTCCTTAGGTGGAGTAGGACCTTTTGAAGGTTGACCTAATGATGCCTTGTTTTGCATAATTCTCGGAATTGTTAAGAAGTCACGCATTTAAGTAATGTAATACTTTACTGCTCTCATGATTTTTATTATTTTCATATTTTGAATCATTTAACTTTGTATTAATGTTAATTGTTTGACGGACTTGCGGACTCATTTGTATAAAAGTGTAGATATTTAATTGTAATTAATTAGTTTTAAGGTTACTTTATTGCTTTATTCCTCCCTCCCTTGCTGGACTCTATCTCTGCCAGTTTTTCCAGTCCCGAATGCCTTATAACTTAAAGAACCTGATGAACTATTAAGTTGGTTCGTAACAATGGCGACCGTGACAGGATTCGGCACTGTTTGACTGGCGGGTTCGTGGCAGCATCGGAGGAGGGTAAGAGAGGTGCAGTTTAAAAAAAAAATTATGTTTTTTTTTTTTTCTTGAGGTAGTGAGGTGTTAGGTTAAGTGGCTTTGTTGGAACAAGCGTATTCCGCTTGTTTCTTAGTATTGCTTGTTTAATGATCACCATTAACCTGTTCTTTTTCTTGAGGGTCAATTGAGTTGACGTGTGTCGGAGACGTCCGATAGCAGTCAGTCAGTCAGTCAGAGGCAGTCAGGTATGCTTACCTGTGTATACCTGGTTATTTGTTTTGAAACCGTAGGACGGAGTATGATCTTCGAGTTGAAGGTCGGCAGCCATTGGCCAGCATTGGCGTGTTTTCGTCGTCGAGAGGACGACGTGTCAAGTGTGATCTCATTTGACAGCAGCTTTAGCCAGAATTAGTGCGTTTTCGTCGTATGGAGGACGACGTCATGGGGAGTGAGGGTCCTCTGGGCATCATTAGTGTATTTTCGTCAGCTGGGGAACAACACTGTGTGGAGGGTTAACCTCATGGGCAGCGTGGAGCTGTATTGATGACCTTATGTATAGGTTTGTCTGTTGTTGCTGTGTCGTAAGCTGTAATCTCCTTAGGTGGAGTGGGATCTTTTGAAGGTTGACCTAATGATGCCTTGTTTTGCATAATTCTCGGAATTGTTAAGAAGTCACGCATTTAAGTAATGTAATACTTTACTGCTCTCATGATTTTTATTATTTTCATATTTTGAATGATTCAACTTTGTATTAATGTTAATTGTTTGACGGACTTGCTGACTCATTTGTATAAAAGTATAGATATTTAATTCTAATTAATTAGTTTTAAGGTTACTTTATTGCTTTATTCCTCCCTCCTTGCTGGACTCTATCTCTGCTAGTTTTTCCAGTCCCGAATGCCTTATAACTTAAAGAACCTGATGAACCATTAAGTTGGTTTGTAACAATGGCGACCGTGACAGGATTCGGCACTGTTTGACTGGCGGGTTCGTGGCAGCATCGGAGGAGGGTAAGAGAGGTGCAGTTTAGAAAAAAAAAATAATGTTTTTTTTTTTTTCTTGAGGTAGTGAGGTGTTAGGTTGAGTGGCTTTGTTGGAACAAGCGTATTCCGCTTGTTTCTTAGTATTGCTTGTTTAATGATCACCATTAACCTGTTTTTCTTTTTCTTGAGGGTCAAGTGAGTTGACGTGTGTCGGAGACGTCCGATAGCAGTCAGTCAGTCAGTCAGAGGCAGTCAGGTATGCTTACCTGTGTATACCTGGTTATTTGTTTTGAAACCGTAGGACGGAGTATGATCTTCGAGTTGAAGGTCGGCAGCCTTTGGCCAGCATTGGCGTGTTTTCGTCGTCGAGAGGACGACGTGTCAAGTGTGATCTCATTGGGCAGTAGCTTTAGCCGGAATTAGTGCGTTTTCGTCGTATGGAGGACGATGTCATGGGGAGTGTGGGTCTTCTGGGCATCATTAGTGTATTTTCGTCAGCTGGGGAACGACACTGTGTGGAGGGTTAACCTCATGGGCAGCGTGGAACTGTATTGATGACCTTATATATAGGTTTGTCTGTTGTTGCTGTGTCGTAAGCTGTAATCTCCTTAGGTGGAGTGGGACCTTTTGAAGGTTGACCTAATGATGCCTTGTTTTGCATAATTCTCGGAATTGTTAGAAAGTCACGCATTTAAGTAATGTAATACTTTACTGCTCTCATGATTTTTATTATTTTCATATTTTGAATGATTTAACTTTGTATTAATGTTAGTTGTTTGACGGACTTGCGGACTCATTTGTATAAAAGTGTAGATATTTAATTGTAATTAATTAGTTTCAAGGTTACTTTATTGCTTTATTCCTCCCTCCCTTGCTGGACTCTATCTCTGCCAGTTTTTCCAGTCCCGAATGCCTTATAACTTAAAGAACCTGATGAACCATTAAGTTGGTTCGTAACAATGGCGACCATGACAGGATTCGGCACTGTTTGACTGGCGGGTTCGTGGCAGCATCGGAGGAGGGTAAGAGAGGTGCAGTTTAGAAAAAAAAAAATTATGAAGTTTTTTTTTTTTTTCTTGAGGTAGTGAGGTGTAAGGTTAAGTGGCTTTGTTGGAACAAGCGTATTCCGCTTGTTTCTTAGTATTGCTTGTTTAATGATCACCATTAACCTGTTTTTCTTTTTCTTGAGGGTCAAGTGAGTTGACGTGTGTCGGAGACGTCCGATAGCAGTCAGTCAGTCAGTCAGAGGCAGTCAGGTATGCTTACCTGTGTATACCTGGTTATTTGTTTTGAAACCGTAGGACGGAGTATGATCTTCGAGTTGAAGGTCGGCAGCCTTTGGCCAGCATTGGCGTGTTTTCGTCGTCGAGAGGACGACGTGTCAAGTGTGATCTCATTGGGCAGCAGCTTTAGCCGGAATTAGTGCGTTTTCGTCGTATGGAGGACGACGTCATGGGGAGTGTGGGTCTTCTGAGCATCATTAGTGTATTTTCGTCAGCTGGGGAACGACACTGTGTGGAGGGTTAACCTCATGGGCAGCGTAGAGCTGTATTGATTACCTTATGTATAGGTTTGTCTGTTGTTGCTGTGTCGTAAGCTGTAATCTCCTTAGGTGGAGTGGGACCTTTTGAAGGTTGACCTAATGATGTCTTGTTTTTCATAATTCTCAGAATTGTTAAAAGTCACGCATTTAAGTAATGTAATACTTTACTGATCTCATGATTTTTATTATTTTCATATTTTGAATGATTTAACTTTGTATTAATGTTAATTGTTTGACGGACTTGCGGACTCATTTGTATAAAAGTGTAGATATTTAATTGTAATTAATTAGTTTCAAGGTTACTTTATTGCTTTATTCCTCCCTCCCTTGCTGGACTCTATCTCTGCCAGTTTTTCCAGTCCCGAATGCCTTATAACTTAAAGAGCCTGATGAACCATTAAGTTGGTTCGTAACAATGGCGACCGTGACAGGATTCGGCAGTGTTTGACTGGCGGGTTCGTGGCAGCATCGAAGGAGGGTAAGAGAGGTGCAGTTTAAAAAAAAAAGTTATGTTTTTTTTTTTTTTTTGAGGTAGTGAGGTGTTAGGTTAAGTGGCTTTGTTGGAACAAGCGTATTCCGCTTGTTTCTTAGTATTGCTTGTTTAATGATCACCATTAACCTGTTTTTTTTCTTGAGGGTCAATTGAGTTGACGTGTGTCGGAGACGTCCGATAGCAGTCAGTCAGTCAGTCAGAGGCAGTCAGGTATGCTTACCTGTGTATACCTGGTTATTTGTTTTGAAACCGTAGGACGGAGTATGATCTTCGAGTTGAAGGTCGGCAGCCTTTGGCCAGCATTGGCGTGTTTTCGTCGTCGAGAGGACGACGTGTCAAGTGTGATCTCATTGGGCAGCAGCTTTAGCCGGAATTAGTGCGTTTTCGTCGTATGGAGGACGACGTCATGGGGAGTGTGGGTCCTATGGGCATCATTAGTGTATTTTCGTCAGCTGGGGAACGACACTGTTTGGAGGGTTAACCTCACGGGCAGCGTGGAGCTGTATTGATGACCTTATGTATAGGTTTGTCTGTTGTTGCTGTGTCGTAAGCTGTAATTTCCTTAGGTGGAGTGGGACCTTTTGAAGGTTGACCTAATGATGCCTTGTTTTGCATAATTCTCGGAATTGTTAAGAAGTCACGCATTTAAGTAATGTAATACTTTACTGCTCTCATGATTTTTATTATTTTCATATTTTGAATGATTTAACTTTGTATTAATGTTAATTGTTTGACGGACTTGGTGACTCATTTGTATAAAAGTATAGATATTTAATTGTAATTAATTAGTTTTAAGGTTACTTTATTGCTTTATTCCTCCCTCCCTTGCTGGACTCTATCTCTGCCAGTTTTTCCAGTCCCGAATGCCTTATAACTTAAAGAATCTGATGAACCATTAAGTTGGTTTGTAACAAGGGAGACCGTGACAGGATTCGGCACTGTTTGACTGGCGGGTTCGTGGCAGCATCGGAGGAGGGTAAGAGAGGTGCAGTTTAAAAAAAAAAATTATGTTTTTTTTTTTTTTCTTGAGGTAGTGAGGTGTTAGGTTAAGTGGCTTTGTTGGAAAAAGCGTATTCCGCTTGTTTCTTAGTATTGCTTGTTTAATGATCACCATTAACCTGTTCTTTTTCTTGAGGGTCAATTGAGTTGACGTGTGTCGGAGACGTCCGATAGCAGTCAGTCAGTCAGTCAGAGGCAGTCAGGTATGCTTACCTGTGTATACCTGGTTATTTGTTTTGAAACCGTAGGACGGAGTATGATCTTCGAGTTAAGGTCGGCAGCCATTGGCCAGCATTGGCGTGTTTTCGTCGTCGAGAGGACGACGTGTCAAGTGTAATCTCATTTGACGGCAGCTTTAGCCAGAATTAGTGCGTTTTCGTCGTATGGAGGACGACGTCATGGGGAGTGTGGGTCCTCTGGGCATCATTAGTGTATTTTCGTCAGCTGGGGAACGACACTGTGTGGAGGGTTAACCTCATGGGCAGCGTGGAGCTGTATTGATGACCTTATGTATAGGTTTGTCTGTTGTTGCTGTGTCGTAAGCTGTAATCTTCTTAGGTGGAGTGGGACCTTTTGAAGGTTGACCTAATGATGCCTTGTTTTGCATAATTCTCGGAATTGTTAAGAAGTCACGCATTTAAGTAATGTAATACTTTACTGCTCTCATGATTTTTATTATTTTCATATTTTGAATGATTTAACTTTGTATTAATGTTAATTGTTTGACGGACTTGCTGACTCATTTGTATAAAAGTATAGATATTTAATTGTAATTAATTAGTTTTAAGGTTACTTTATTGCTTTATTCCTCCCTCCCCTGCTGGACTCTATCTCTGCTAGTTTTTCCAGTCCCGAATGCCTTATAACCTAAAGAACCTGATGAACCATTAAGATGGTTCGTAACAATGGCGACCGTGACAGGATTCGGCACTGTTTGACTGGCGGGTTCGTGGCAGCATCGGAGGAGGGTAAGAAATGTGCAGTTTAAGAAAAAAAAATTATGGTTTTTTTTTTTCTTGAGGTAGTGAGGTGTTAGGTTAAGTGGCTTTGTTGGAACAAGCGTATTCCGCTTGTTTCTTAGTATTGCTTGTTTAATGATCACCATTAACCTGTTCTTCTTTTTCTTGAGGGTCAAGTGAGTTGACGTGTGTCGGAGACGTCCGATAGCAGTCATTCAGTCAGTCAGTCAGAGGCAGTCAGGTATGCTTACCTGTGTATACCTGGTTATTTGTTTTGAAACCGTAGGACGGAGTATGATCTTCGAGTTGAAGGTGCAGCCTTTGGCCAGCATTGGCGTGTTTTCGTCGTCGAGAGGACGACGTGTCAAGTGTGATCTCATTGGGCAGCAGCTTTAGCTGGAATTAGTGCGTTTTCGTCGTATGGAGGACGACGTCATGGGGAGTGTGGGTCTTCTGGGCATCATTAGTGTATTTTCGTCAGCTGGGGAACGACATTGTGTGGAGGGTTAACCTCATGGGCAGCGTGGAGCTGTATTGATGACCTTATTTATAGGTTTGTCTGTTGTTGCTGTGTCGTAAGCTGTAATCTCCTTAGGTGGAGTGGGACCTTTTGAAGGCTGACCTAATGATGTCTTGTTTTGCATAATTCTCGGAATTGTTAAGAAGTCACGCATTTAAGTAATGTAATACTTTACTGCTCTCATGATATTTATTATTTTCATATTTTGAATGATTTAACTTTGTATTAATGTAAATTGTTTGACGGACTTGCGGACTCATTTGTATAAAAGTGTAGATATTTAATTGTAATTAATTAGTTTCAAGGTTACTTTATTGCTTTATTCCTCCCTCCCTTGCTGGACTCTATCTCTACCAGTTTTTCCAGTCCTTAATGCCTTATAACTTAAAGAACCTGATGAACCATTAAGTTGGTTCGTAATAATGGCCACCGTGACAGGATTCGGCACTGTTTGACTGGCGGGTTCGTGGCAGCATCGGAGGAGGGTAAGAAAGGTACAGTTTAGAAAAAAAAAATTATGGTTTTTTTTTTTTTTCTTAAGGTAGTGAGGTGTTAGGTTAAGTGGCTTTGTTGGAACAAGCTTATTCCGCTTGTTTCTTAGTATTGCTTGTTTAATGATCACCATTAACCTGTTCTTCTTTTTCTTGAGAGTCAAATGAGTTGACGTGCATCGGAGGCGTCCGATAGAAGTCAGTCAGTCAGTCAGAGGCAGTCAGGTATGCTTACCTGTGTATACCTGGTTATTTGTTTTGAAACCGTAGGGCGGAGTATGATCTTCGAGTTGAAGGTAGGCAGCCTTTGGCCAGCATTGGCGTGTTTTCGTCGTCGAGAGGACGACGTGTCAAGTGTGATCTTATTGGGCAGCAGCTTTAGCTGGAATTAGTGCGTTTTCGTCGTATGGAGGACGACGTCATGGGGAGTGTGGGTCCTCTGTCATCATTAGTGTATTTTTGTCAGCTGGGGAACGACACTGTGTAGAGGGTTAACCTCATGGGCAGCGTGGAGCTGTATTGATGACTTTATGTATAGGTTTGTCTGTTGTTGCTGTGTCGTAAGCTGTAATCTCCTTAGGTGGAGTGGGACCTTTTGAAGGTTGACCTAATGATGCCTTGTTTTGCATAATTCTCAGAATTGTTAAGAAGTCACGCATTTAAGTAATGTAATACTTTACTGCTCTCATGATTTTTTTTATTTTCATATTTGGAATCATTTAACTTTGTATTAATGTTAATTGTTTGACGGACTTGCTGACTCATTTGTATAAAAGTGTCGATATTTAATTGTAATTAATTAGTTTTAAGGTTACTTTATTGCTTTATTCCTCCCTCCCTTGCTGGACTCTATCTCTGCCAGTTTTTCCAGTCCCAAATGCCTTATAACTTAAAGAGCCTGATGAACCATTAAGTTGGTTCGTAACAATGGCGACCGTGACAGGATTCGGCAGTGTTTGACTGGCGGGTTCGTGGCAGCATCGGAGGAGGGTAAGAGAGGTGCAGTTTAAAAAAAAAAGTTATGTTTTTTTTTTTTGAGGTAGTGAGGTGTTAGAATAAGTGGCTTTGTTGGAACAAGCGTATTCCGCTTGTTTCTTAGTATTGCTTGTTTAATGATCACCATTAACCTGTTTTTTTTCTTGAGGGTCAATTGAGTTGACGTGTGTCGGAGACGTCCGATAGCAGTCAGTCAGTCAGTCAGAGGCAGTCAGGTATGCTTACCTGTGTATACCTGGTTATTTGTTTTGAAACCGTAGGACGGAGTATGATCTTCGAGTTGAAGGTCGGCAGCCTTTGGCCAGCATTGGCGTGTTTTCGTCGTCGAGAGGACGACGTGTCAAGTGTGATCTCATTGGGCAGCAGCTTTAGCCGGAATTAGTGCGTTTTCGTCGTATGGAGGACGACGTCATGGGGAGTGTGGGTCCTATGGGCATCATTAGTGTATTTTCGTCAGCTGGGGAACGACACTGTTTGGAGGGTTAACCTCATGGGCAGCGTGGAGCTGTATTGATGACCTTATGTATAGGTTTGTCTGTTGTTGCTGTGTCGTAAGCTGTAATTTCCTTAGGTGGAGTGGGACCTTTTGAAGGTTGACCTAATGATGCCTTGTTTTGCATAATTCTCGGAATTGTTAAGAAGTCACGCATTTAAGTAATGTAATACTTTACTGCTCTCATGATTTTTATTATTTTCATATTTTGAATCTTTTAACTTTGTATTAATGCTAATTGTTTGACGGACTTGCTGACTCATTTGTATAAAAGTATAGATATTTAATTGTAATTAATTAGTTTTAAGGTTACTTTATTGCTTTAGTCCTCCCTCCCTTGCTGGACTCTATCTCTGCTAGTTTTTCCAGTCCCGAATGCCTTATAACTTAAAGAACCTGATGAACCATTAAGTTGGTTCGTAACAATGGCGACCGTGATAGGATTCGGCACTGTTTGACTGGCGGGTTCGTGGCAGCATCGGAGGAGGGTAAGAGAGGTGCAGTTTAGAAAAAAAAAATTATGGTTTTTTTTTTTCTTGAGGTAGTGAGGTGTTAAGTTAAGTGGCTTTGTTGGAACAAGCGTATTCCGCTTGTTTCTTAGTATTGCTTGTTTAATGATCACCATTAACCTGTTCTTCTTTTTCTTGAGGGTCAAGTGAGTTGACGTGTGTCGGAGACGTCCGATAGCAGTCAGTCAGTCAGTCAGAGGCAGTCAGGTATGCTTACCTGTGTATACCTGGTTATTTGTTTTGAAACCGTAGGACGGAGTATGATCTTCGAGTTGAAGGTCGGCAGCCTTTGGCCAGCATTCGAGTGTTTTCGTCGTCGAGAGGACGACGTGTCAAGTGTGATCTCATTGGGCAGCAGCTTTAGCCGGAATTAGTGCGTTTTCGTCGTATGGAGGACGACGTCATGGGGAGTGTGGGTCCTCTGGGCATCATTAGTGTATTTCCGTCAGCTGGGGAACGACACTGTGTGGAGGGTTAACCTCATGGGCAGCGTGGAGCTGTATTGATGACCTTATGTATAGGTTTGTCTGTTGTTGCTGTGTCGTAAGCTGTAATATCCTTAGGTGGAGTGGGACCTTTTGTAGGTTGACCTAATGATGCCTTGTTTTGCATAATTCTCGGAATTGTTAAGAAGTCACGCATTTAAGTAATGTAATACTTTACTGCTCTCATTATTTTTATTATTTTCATATTTTGAATGATTTAACTTTGTATTAATGTTAATTGTTTGACGGACTTGCTGACTCATTTGTATAAAACTGTAGACATTTAATTGTAATTAATTAGTTTTAAGGTTACTTTATTGCTTTATTCCTCCCTCCCTTGCTGTACTCTATCTCTGCTAGTTTTTCCAGTCCCGAATGCCTTATAACCTAAAGAACCTGAAGAACCATCAAGTTAGTTCGTAACAATGGCGACCGTGACGGGATTCGGCACTGTTTGACTGGCGGGTTCGTGGCAGCATCGGAGGAGGGTAAGAAAGGTGCAGTTTAAGAAGAAAAAATTATGGTTTTTTTTTTCTTGAGGTAGTGAGGTGTTAGGTTAAGTGGCTTTGTTGGAACAAGCGTATTCCGCTTGTTTCTTAGTATTGCTTGTTTAATGATCACCATTAACCTGTTCTTCTTTTTCTTGAGGGTCAAGTGAGTTGACGTGTGTCGGAGACGTCCGATAGCAGTCAGTCAGTCAGTCAGAGGCAGTCAGGTATGCTTACCTGTGTATACCTGGTTATTTGTTTTGAAACCGTAGGACGGAGTATGATCTTCGAGTTGAAGGTCGGCAGCCTTTGGCCAGCATTGGCGTGTTTTCGTCGTCAAGAGGACGACGTGTCAAGTGTGATCTCATTGGGCAGCAGCTTTAGCCGGAATTAGTGCGTTTTCGTCGTATGGAGGACGACGTCATGGGGAGTGTGGGTCTTCTGGGCATCATTAGTGTATTTTTGTCAGCTGGGGAACGACACTGTGTGGAGGGTTAACCTCATGGGCAGCGTGGAGCTGTATTGATGACCTTATGTATAGGTTTGTCTGTTGTTGCTGTGTCGTAAGCTGTAATCTCCTTAGGTGGAGTGGGACCTTTTGAAGGCTGACCTAATGATTTCTTGTTTTGCATAATTCTCGGAATTGTTAAGAAGTCACGCATTTAAGTAATGTAATACTTTACTGCTCTCATGATTTTTATTATTTTCATATTTTGAATGATTTAACTTTGTATTAATGTTAATTGTTTGACGGACTTGCGGACTCATTTGTATAAAAGTGTAGATATTTAATTGTAATTAATTAGTTTCAAGGTTACTTTATTGCTTTATTCCTCCCTCCCTTGCTGGACTCTATCTCTGCCAGTTTTTCCAGTCCTTAATGCCTTATAACTTAAAGAACCTGATGAACCATTAAGTTGGTTCGTAATAATGGCGACCATGACAGGATTCGGCACTGTTTGACTGGCTGGTTCGTGGCAGCATTGGAGGAGGGTAAGAGAGGTGCAGTTTAGAAAAAAAAATTATGGTTTTTTTTTTTTCTTAAGGTAGTGAGGTGTTAGGTTAAGTGGCTTTGTTGGAACAAGCGTATTCCGCTTGTTTCTTAGTATTGCTTGTTTAATGATCACCATTAACCTGTTCTTCTTTTTCTTGAGGGTCAAATGAGTTGACGTGCGTTGGAGGCGTCCGATATCAGTCAGTCAGTCAGTCAGAGGCAGTCAGGTATGCTTGCCTGTGTATACCTGGTTATTTGTTTTGAAACCGTAGGACGGAGTATGATCTTCGAGTTGAAGGTCGGCAGCCTTTGGCCAGCATTGGCGTGTTTTCGTCGTCGAGAGGACGACGTGTCAAGTGTGATCTCATCTGGCAGCAGCTTTAGCCGGAATTAGTGCGTTTTCGTCGTATGGAGGACGACGTCATGGGGAGTTTGGGTCCTCTGGGCATCATTAGTGTATTTTCGTCAGCTGGGGAACGACACTGTGTAGAGGGTTAACCTCATGGGCAGCGTGGAGCTGTATTGATGACCTTATGTATAGGTTTATCTGTTGTTGCTGTGTCGTAAGCTGTAATTTCCTTAGGTGGAGTGGGACCTTTTGAAGGTTGACCTATTGATGCCTTGTTTTGCATAATTCTCGGAATTGTTAAGAAGTCACGCATTTAAGTAATGTAATACTTTACTGCTCTCATGATTTTTATTATTTTCATATTTTGAATCATTTAACTTTGTATTAATGTTAATTGTTTGACGGACTTGCGGACTCATTTGTATAAAAGTGTAGATATTTAATTGTAATTAATTAGTTTTAAGGTTACTTTATTGCTTTATTCCTCCCTCCCTTGCTGGACTCTATCTCTGCCAGTTTTTCCAGTCCCGAATGCCTTATAACTTAAAGAGCCTGATGAACCATTAGGTTGGTTCGTAACAATGGCGACCGTGACAGGATTAGGCAGTGTTTGACTGGCGGGTTCGTGGCAGCATCGGAGGAGGGTGAGAGAGGTGCAGTTTAAAAAAAAAAGTTATGTTTTTTTTTTTCTTGAGGTATGAGGTGTTAGGTTAAGTGGCTTTGTTGGAACAAGCGTATTCCGCTTGTTTCTTAGTATTGCTTGTTTAATGATCACCATTAACCTGTTTTGTTTCTTGAGGGTCAATTGAGTTGATGTGTGTCGGAGACGTCCGATAGCAGTCAGTCAGTCAGTCAGAGGCAGTCAGGTATGCTTACCTGTGTATACCTGGTTATTTGTTTTGAAACCGTAGGACGGAGTATGATCTTTGAGTTGAAGGTCGGCAGCCTTTGGCCAGCATTGGCGTGTTTTCGTCGTCGAGAGGACGACGTGTCAAGTGTGATCTCATTGGGCAGCAGCTTTAGCCGGAATTAGTGCGTTTTCGTCGTATGGAAGACGACGTCATGGGGAGTGTGGGTCCTCTGAGCATCATTAGTGTATTTTCGTCAGCTGGGGAACAACACTATATGGAGGGTTAACCTCATGGGCAGCGTGGAGCTGTATTGATGACCTTATGTATAGGTTTGTCTGTTGTTGCTGTGTCGTAAGCTGTAATCTCCTTAGGTGGAGTGGGACCTTTTGAAGGTTGACCTAATGATGCCTTGTTTTGCATAATTCTCGGAATTGTTAAGAAGTCACGCATTTAAGTAATGTAATACTTTACTGCTCTCATGATTTTTATTAATTTCATATTTTGAATCATTTAACTTTGTATTAATGTTAATTGTTTGACGGACTTGCTGACTCATTTGTATAAAAGTGTCGATATTTAATTGTAATTAATTAGTTTTAAGGTTACTTTATTGCTTTATTCCTCCCTCCCTTGCTGGACTCTATCTCTGCCAGTTTTTCCAGTCCCGAATGCCTTATAACTTAAAGAACCTGATGAACCATTAAGTTGGTTCGTAACAATGGCGACCGTGACAGGATTCGGCACTGTTTGACTGGCGGGTTCGTGGCAGCATGGGAGGAGGGTAAGAGAGGTGCAGTTTAAGAAAAAAAAATTATGTTTTTTTTTTTCTTGAGGTAGTGAGGTGTTAGGTTAAGTGGCTTTGTTGGAACAAGCGTATTCCGCTTGTTTCTTAGTATTGCTTGTTTAATGATCACCATTAACCTATTTTTCTTTTTCTTTAGGGTCAATTGAGTTGACGTGTGTCGGAGACGTCCGATAGCTGTCAGTCAGTCAGTCAGAGGCAGTCAGGTATGCTTACCTGCGTATACCTGGTTATTTGTTTTGAAACCGTAGGACGGAGTATGATCTTCGAGTTGAAGGTCGGCAGCCTTTGGCCAGCATTGGCGTGTTTTCGTCGTCGAGAGGACGACGTGTCAAGTGTGATCTCAATGGGCAGCAGCTTTATCCGGAATTAGTGCGTTTTCGTCGTATGGAGGACGACGTCATGGGGAGTGTGGGTCCTCTGGGCATCATTAGTGTATTTTCGTCAGCTGGGGAACGACACTGTGTGGAGGGTTAACCTCATGGGCAGCGTGGAGCTGTATTGATGACCTTATGTATAGGTTTGTCTGTTGTTGCTGTGTCGTAAGAAGTAATCTGCTTAGGTGGAGTGGGACCTTTTGAAGGTTGACCTAATGATGGTTTGTTTTGCATAATTCTCGGAATTGTTAAGAAGTCACGCATTCAAGTAATGTAATACTTTACTGCTCTCGTGATTTTTATTATTTTCATATTTTGAATGATTTAACTTTGTATTAATGTTGATTGTTTGACGGACTTGCTGACTCATTTGTATAAAAGTGTAGATATTTATTTATAATTAATTAGTTTTAAGGTTACTTTATTGCTTTATTCCTCCCTCCCTTGCTGGACTCTATCTCTGCTAGTTTTTCCAGTCCCGAATGCCTTATAACTTAAAGAACCTGATGAACCATTAAGTTGGTTTGTAACAATGGCGACCGTGACAGGATTCGGCACTGTTTGACTGGCGGGTTCGTGGCAGCATCGGAGGAGGGTAAGAGAGGTGCAGTTTAGAAAAAAAAAATTAAGGTTTTTTTTTTTCTTGAGGTAGTGAGGTTTTAGGTTAAGTGGCTTTGTTAGAACAAGCGTATTCCGCTTGTTTCTTAGTATTGCTTGTTTAATGATCACCATTAACCTGTTCTTCTTTTTCTTAAGGGTCAAGTGAGTTGACGTGCGTCGGAGGCGTCCGATAGCAGTCAGTCAGTCAGTCAGAGGCAGTCAGGTATGCTTACCTGTGTATACCTGGTTATTTGTTTTGAAACCGTAGGGCGGAGTATGATCTTCGAGTTGCAGGTCGGCAGCCTTTGGCCAGCATTGGCGTGTTTTCGTCGTCGAGAGGACGACGTGTCAAGTGTCATCTCATTGGGCAGCAGCTTTAGCCGGAATTAGTGCGTTTTCGTCGTATGGAGGACGACGTCATGGGGAGTGTGGGTCCTCTGGGCATCATTAGTGTATTTTCGTCAGCTGGGGAACGACACTGTGTAGAGGGTTAACCTCATGGGCAGCGTGGAGCTGTATTGACGACCTTATGTATAGGTTTGTCTGTTGTTGCTGTGTCGTAAGCTGTAATTTCCTTAGGTGGAGTAGGACCTTTTGAAGGTTGACCTAATGATGCCTTGTTTTGCATAATTCTCGGAATTGTTAAGAAGTCACGCATTTAAGTAATGTAATACTTTACTGCTCTCATGATTTTTATTATTTTCATATTTTGAATGATTTAACTTTGTATTAATGTTAATTGTTTGACGGACTTGCTGACTCATTTGTATAAAAGTGTAGATATTTAATTCTAATTAATTAGTTTTAAGGTTACTTTATTGCTTTATTCCTCCCTCCCTTGCTGGACTCTATCTCTGCCAGTTTTTCCAGTCCCGAATGCCTTATAACCTAAAGAACCTGATGAACCATTAAGTTGGTTCGTAATAATGGCGACCGTGACAGGATTCGGCACTGTTTGACTGGCGGGTTCGTGGCAGCATCGGAGGAGGGTAAGAGAGGTGCAGTTTAGAAAAAAAAAATTAGGGTTTTTTTTTTTTCTTGAGGTAGTGAGGTGTTAGGTTAAGTGGCTTTGTTGGAACAAGCGTATTCCGCTTGTTTCTTAGTATTGCTAGTTTAATGATCACCATTAACCTGTTCTTCTTTTTCTTGAGGGTCAAGTGAGTTGATGTGTGTCGGAGACGTCCAATACCAGTCAGTCAGTCGGTCAGAGGCAGTCAGGTATGCTTACTTGTGTATACCTGGTTATTTGTTTTGAAACCGTAGGACGGAGTATGATCTTCGGGTTGAAGGTCAGCAGCCTTTGGCCAGCACTGGCGTGTTTTCGTCGTCGAGAGGACGACGTTTCAAGTGTGATCTCATTGGGCAGCAGCTTTAGCCGGAATTAGTGCGTTTTCGTCGTATGGAGGACGACGTCATGGGGAGTGTGGGTCCTCTGGGCATCATTAGTGTATTTCCGTCAGCTGGTGAACGACACTGTGTGGAGGGTTAACCTCATGGGCAGCGTGGAGCTGTATTGATGACCTTATGTATAGGTTTGTCTGTTGTTGCTGTGTCGTAAGCTGTAATATCCTTAGGTGGAGTGGGACCTTTTGTAGGTTGACCTAATGATGCCTTGTTTTGCATAATTCTCTGAAGTGTTAAGAAGTCACGCATTTAAGTAATGTAATACTTTACTGCTCTCATGATTTTTATTATTTTCATATTTTGAATGATTCAACTTTGTATTAATGTTAATTGTTTGACGGACTTGCTGACTCATTTGTATAAAAGTGTAGATATTTAATTCTAATTAATTAGTTTTAAGGTTACTTTATTGCTTTATTCCTCCCTCCCTTGCTGGACTCTATCTCTGCCAGTTTTTCCAGTCCCGAATACCTTATAACTTAAAGAACCTGATGAACCATTAAGTTGGTTTGTAACAATGGCGACCGTGACAGGATTCGGCACTGTTTGACTGGCGGGTTCGTGGCAGCATCGGAGGAGGGTAAGAGAGGTGCAGTTTAGAAAAAAAAAAATTATGTTTTTTTTTTTTTCTTGAGGTAGTGAGGTGTTAGGTTAAGTGGCTTTGTTGGAACAAGCGTATTCCGCTTGTTTCTTAGTATTGTTTGTTTAATGATCACCAATAACCTGTTCTTCTTTTTCTTGAGGGTCAATGAAGTTGACGTGTGTCGGAGACGTCCGATAGAAGTCAGTCAGTCAGTCAGAGACAGTCAGGTATGCTTACCTGTGTATACCTGGTTATTTGTTTTGAAACCGTAGGACGGAGTATGATCTTCGAGTTGAAGGTCGGCAGCCTTTGGCCAGCATTGGCGTGTTTTTGTCGTCGAGAGGATGACGTGTCAAGTGTGATCTCATTGGGCAGCAGCTTTAGCCGGAATTAGTGCGTTTTCGTCGTATGGAGGACGACGTCATGGGGAGTGTGGGTCTTCTGGGCATCATTAGTGTATTTTCGTCAGCTGAGGAACGACACTATGTGGAGGGTTAACCTCATGGGCAGCATGGAGCTGTATTGATGACCTTATGTATAGGTTTGTCTGTTGTTGCTGTGTCGTAAGCTGTAATCTCCTTAGGTGGAGTGGGACCTTTTGAAGGTTGACCTAATGATGTCTTGTTTTGCATAATTCTCGGAATTGTTAAGAAGTCACGCATTTAAGTAATGTAATACTTTACTGCTCTCATGATTTTTATTATTTTCATATTTTGAATGATTTAACTTTGTATTAATGTTAATTGTTTGACGGACTTGCGGACTCATTTGTATAAAAGTGTAGATATTTAATTGTAATTAATTAGTTTTCAAGGTTACTTTATTGCTTTATTCCTCCCTCCCTTGCTTGACTCTATCTCTGCCAGTTTTTCCAGTCCTTAATGCCTTATAACTTAAAGAACCTGATGAACCATTAAGTTGGTTCGTAATAATGGCGACTGTGACAGGATTCGGCACTGTTTGACTGGCGGGTTCGTGGCAGCATCGGAGGAGGGTAAGAGAGGTGCAGTTTAGAAAAAAAAAATTATGGTTTTTTTTTTTTCTTGAGGTAGTGAGGTGTTAGGTTAAGAGG
Source organism: Palaemon carinicauda (assembly GCF_036898095.1). NCBI lineage: Eukaryota > Metazoa > Arthropoda > Malacostraca > Decapoda > Palaemonidae > Palaemon > Palaemon carinicauda. The sequence continues at coordinate 9,150,100 of NC_090753.1, forward strand.
CTTTGTTGGAACAAGCGTATTCCGCTTGTTTCTTAGTATTGCTTGTTTAATGATCACCATTAACCTGTTCTTCTTTTTCTTAAGGGTCAAGTGAGTTGACGTGTGTCGGAGACGTCCGATAGAAGTCAGTCAGTCAGTCAGAGACAGTCAGGTATGCTTACCTGTGTATACCTGGTTATTTGTTTTGAAACCGTAGGACGGAGTATGATCTTCGAGTTGAAGGTCGGCAGCCTTTGGCCAGCATTGGCGTGTTTTTGTCGTCGAGAGGACGACGTGTCAAGTGTGATCTCATTGGGCAGCAGCTTTAGCCGGAATTAGTGCGTTTTCGTCGTATGGAGGACGACTTCATGGGGAGTGTGGGTCTTCTGGGCATCATTAGTGTATTTTCGTCAGCTGGGGAACGACACTGTGTTGAGGGTTAACCTCATGGGCAGCGTGGAGCTGTATTGATGATCTTATGTATAGGTTTGTCTGTTGTTGCTGTGTCGTAAGCTGTAATCTCCTTAGGTGGAGTGGGACCTTTTGAAGGCTGACCTAATGATGTCTTGTTTTGCATAATTCTCGGAATTGTTAAGAAGTCACGCATTTAAGTAATGTAATACTTTACTGCTCTCATGATTTTTATTATTTTCATATTTTGAATGATTTAACTTTGTATTAATGTTAATTGTTTGACGGACTTGTGGACTCATTTGTATAAAAGTGTAGATATTTAATTGTAATTAATTAGTTTCAAGGTTACTTTATTGCTTTAATCCTGCCTCCCTTGCTGGACTCTATCTCTGCCAGTTTTTCCAGTCCTTAATGCCTTATAACTTAAAGAACCTGATGAACCATTAAGTTGGTTCGTAATAATGGCGACCGTGACAGGATTCGGTACTGTTTGACTGGCGGGTTTGTGGCAGCATTGGAGGAGGGTAAGAGAGGTGCAGTTTAGAAAAAAAAAATTATGGTTTTTTTTTTTTTCTTAAGGTAGTGAGGTGTTAGGTTAAGTGGCTTTGTTGGAACAAGCGTATTCCGCTTGTTTCTTAGTATTGCTTGTTTAATGATCACCATTAACCTGTTCTTCTTTTTCTTAAGGGTCAAATGAGTTGACGTGCGTCGGAGGCGTCCGATAGCAGTCAGTCAGTCAGTCAGAGGCAGTCAGGTATGCTTACCTGTGTATACCTGGTTATTTGGTTTGAAACTGTAGGGCGGAGTATGATCTTCGAGTTGAAGGTCGGCAGCCTTTGGCCAGCATTGGCGTGTTTTCGTCGTCGAGAGGACGACGTGTCAAGTGTGATCTCATTGGGCAGCAGCTTTAGCTGGAATTAGTGCGTTTTCGTCGTATGGAGGACGACGTCATGGGGAGTGTGGGTCATCTGGGCATCATTAGTGTATTTTCGTCAGCTGGGGAACGACACTGTGTAGAGGGTTAACCTCATGGGCAGCGTGGAGCTGTATTGATGACCTTATGTATAGGTTTGTCTGTTGTTGCTGTGTCGTAAGCTGTAATTTCCTTAGGTGGAGTGGGACCTTTTGAAGGTTGACCTAATGATGCCTTGTTTTGCATAATTCTCGGAATTGTTAAGAAGTCACGCATTTAAGTAATGTAATACTTTACTGCTCTCATGATTTTTATTATTTTCATATTTTGAATCATTTAACTTTGTATTAATGTTAATTGTTTGACGGACTTGCTGACTCATTTGTATAAAAGTGTAGATATTTAATTGTAATTAATTAGTTTTAAGGTTACTTTATTGCTTTATTCCTCCCTCCCTTGCTGGACTCTATCTCTGCCAGTTTTTCCAGTCCCGAATGCCTTATAACTTAAAGAGCCTGATGAACCATTAAGTTGGTTCGTAACAATGGCGACCGTGACAGGATTCGGCAGGGTTTGACTGGCGGGTTAGTGGCAGCATCGGAGGAGGGTAAGAGAGGTGCAGTTTAAAAAAAAAATTATGTTTTTTTTTTCTTGAGGTAGTGAGGTGTTAGGTTAAGTGGCTTTGTTGGAACAAGCGTATTCCGCTTGTTTCTTAGTATTGCTTGTTTAATGATCACCATTAACCTGTTCTTTTTCTTGAGGGTCAATTAAGTTGACGTGTGTCGGAAACGTCCTATAGCAGTCAGTCAGTCAGTCAGAGGCAGTCAGGTATGCTTACCTGTGTATACCTGGTTATTTGTTTTGAAACCGTAGGACGGAGTATGATCTTCGAGTTGAAGGTCGGCAGCCTTTGGCCAGCATTGGCGTGTTTTCGTCTTCGAGAGGACGACGTGTCAAGTGTGATCTCATTGGGCAGCAGCTTTAGCCTGAATTAGTGCGTTTTCGTCGTATAGAGGACGACGTCATGGGGAGTGTGGGTCCTCTGAGCATCATTAGTGTATTTTCGTCAGCTGGGGAACGACACTGTGTGGAGGGTTAACCTCATGGGCAGCGTGGAGCTGTATTGATGACCTTATGTATAGGTTTGTCTGTTGTTGCTGTGTAGTAAGCTGTAATCTCCTTAGGTGGAGCGGGACCTTTTGAAGGTTGACCTAATGATGCCTTGTTTTGCATAATTCTCGGAATTGTTAAGAAGTCACGCATTTAAGTAATGTAATACTTTACTGCTCAAATGATTTTTATTATATTCATATTTTGAATCATTTAACTTTGTATTAATGTTAATTGTTTGACGGACTTGCTGACTCATTTGTATAAAAGTGTCGATATTTAATTGTAATTAATTAGTTTTAAGGTTACTTTATTGCTTTATTCCTCCCTCCCTTGCTGGACTCTATCTCTGCCAGTTTTTCCAGTCCCGAATGCCTTATAACTTAAAGAACCTGATGAACCATTAAGTTGGTTCGTAACAATGGCGGCCGTGACAGGATTCGGCACTGGTTGACTGGCGGGTTCGTGGCAGCATCGGAGGAGGGTAAGAGAGGTGCAGTTTAAAAAAAAAATTATGTATTTTTTTTTCTTGAGGTAGTGAGGTGTTAGGTTAAGTGGCTTTGTTGGAACAAGCGTATTCCGCTTGTTTCTTAGTATTGCTTGTTTAATGATCACCATTAACCTGTTCTTCTTTTTCTTGAGGGTCAAGTGAGTTGAAATGTGTCGGAGACGTCCGATAGCAGTCAGTCAGTCAGTCAGTCAGAGGCAGTCAGGTATGCTTACCTGTGTATACCTGGTTATTTGTTTTGAAACCGTAGGACGGAGTATGATCTTTGAGTTGAAGGTCGGCAGCCTTTGGCCAGCATTGGCGTGTTTTCGTCGTCGAGAGGACGACGTGTCAAGTGTGATCTCATTGGGCAGCAGCTTTAGCCGGAATTAGTGCGTTTTCGTCGTATGGAAGACGACGTCATGGGGAGTGTGGGTCCTCTGGGCATCATTAGTGTATTTTCGTCAGCTGGGGAACAACACTGTGTGGAGGGTTAACCTCATGGGCAGCGTGGAGCTGTATTGATGACCTTATGTATAGGTTTGTCTGTTGTTGCTGTGTCGTAAGCTGTAATCTCCTTAGGTGGAGTGGGACCTTTTGAAGGTTGACCTAATGATGCCTTGTTTTGCATAATTCTCGGAATTGTTAAGAAGTCACGCATTTAAGTAATGTAATACTTTACTGCTCTCATGATTTTTATTATTTTCATATTTTGAATGATTTAACTTTGTATTAATGTTAATTGTTTGACGGACTTGCTGACTCATTTGTATAAAAGTGTAGATATTTAATTGTAATTAATTATTTTTAAGGTTACTTTATTGCTTTATTCCTCCCTCCCTTGCTGGACTCTATCTCTGCCAGTTTTTCCAGTCCCGAATGCCTTATAACTTAAAGAACCTGATGAACCATTAAGTTGGTTCGTAACAATGGCGACCGTGACAGGATTCGGCACTGTTTGACTGGCGGGTTCGTGGCAGCATCGGAAGAGGGTAAGAGAGGTGCAGTTTAAAAAAAAAAATTATGTTTTTTTTTTTTCTTGAGGTAGTGAGGTGTTAGGTTAAGTGGCTTTGTTGGAACAAGCGTATTCCGCTTGTTTCTTAGTATTGCTTGTTTAATGATCACCATTAACCTGTTTTTCTTTTTCTTTAGGGTCAATTGAGTTGACGTGTGTCGGAGACGTCCGATAGCAGTCAGTCAGTCAGTCAGAGGCAGTCAGGTATGCTTACCTGCGTATACCTGGTTATTTGTTTTGAAACCGTAGGACGGAGTATGATCTTCGAGTTGAAGGTCGGCAGCCTTTGGCCAGCATTGGCGTGTTTTCGTCGTCGAGAGGACGACGTGTCAAGTGTGATCTCATTGGGCAGCAGCTTTAGCCGGAATTAGTGCGTTTTCGTCGTATGGAGGACGACGTCATGGGGAGTTTGGGTCCTCTGGGCATCATTAGTGTATTTTCGTCAGCTGGGGAACGACACTGTGTGGAGGGTTAACCTCATGGGCAGCGTGGAGCTGTATTGATGACCTTATGTATAGGTTTGTCTGTTGTTGCTGTGTCGTAAGAAGTAATCTGCTTAGGTGGAGTGGGACCTTTTGAAGGTTGACCTAATGATGGTTTGTTTTGCATAATTCTCGGAATTGTTAAGAAGTCACGCATTTAAGTAATGTAATACTTTACTGCTCTCATGATTTTTATTATTTTCATATTTTGAATGATTTAACTTTGTATTAATGTTGATTGTTTGACGGACTTGCTGACTCATTTGTATAAAAGTGTAGATATTTAATTGTAATTATTTAGTTTTAAGGTTACTTTATTGCTTTATTCCTCCCTCCCTTGCTGGACTCTATCTCTGCCAGTTTTTCCAGTCCCGAATGCCTTATAACTTAAAGAACCTGATGAACCATTAAGTTGGTTCGTAATAATGGGGACCGTGACAGGATTCGGCACTGTTTGACTGGCGGGTTCGTGGCAGCATCGGAGGAGGGTAAGAGAGGTGCAGTTTAGAAAAAAAAAATTATGGTTTTTTTTTTTTCTTGAGGTAGTGAGGTGTTAGGTTAAGAGGCTTTGTTGGAACAAGCGTATTCCGCTTGTTTCTTAGTATTGCTTGTTTAATGATCACCATTAACCTGTTTTTCTTTTTCTTAAGGGTCAAGTGAGTTGACGTGTGTCGGAGACGTCCGATAGAAGTCAGTCAGTCAGTCAGAGACAGTCAGGTATGCTTACCTGTGTATACCTGGTTATTTGTTTTGAAACCGTAGGACGGAGTATGATCTTCGAGTTGAAGGTCGGCAGCCTTTGGCCAGCATTGGCGTGTTTTTGTCGTCGAGAGGACGACGTGTCAAGTGTGATCTCATTGGGCAGCAGCTTTAGCCGGAATTAGTGCGTTTTCGTCGTATGGAGGACGACGTCATGGGGAGTGTGGGTCTTCTGGGCATCATTAGTGTATTTTCGTCAGCTGGGGAACGACACTGTGTGGAGGGTTAACCTCATGGGCAGCGTGGAGCTGTATTGATGATCTTATGTATAGGTTTGTCTGTTGTTGCTGTGTCGTAAGCTGTAATCTCCTTAGGTGGAGTGGGACCTTTTGAAGGCTGACCTAATGATGTCTTGTTTTGCATAATTCTCGGAATTGTTAAGAAGTCACGCATTTAAGTAATGTAATACTTTACTGCTCTCATGATTTTTATTATTTTCATATTTTGAATGATTTAACTTTGTATTAATGTTAATTGTTTGACGGACTTGCGGACTCATTTGTATAAAAGTGTAGATATTTAATTGTAATTAATTAGTTTCAAGGTTACTTTATTGCTTTAATCCTCCCTCCCTTGCTGGACTCTATCTCTGCCAGTTTTTCCAGTCCTTAATGCCTTATAACTTAAAGAACCTGATGAACCATTAAGTTGGTTCGTAATAATGGCGACCGTGACAGGATTCGGCACTGTTTGACTGGCGGGTTTGTGGCAGCATCGGAGGAGGGTAAGAGAGGTGCAGTTTAGAAAAAAAAAATTATGGTTTTTTTTTTTTCTTAAGGTAGTGAGGTGTTAGGTTAAGTGGCTTTGTTGGAACAAGCGTATTCCGCTTGTTTCTTAGTATTGCTTGTTTTATGATCACCATTAACCTGTTCTTTTTCTTAAGGGTCAAATGAGTTGACGTGCGTCGGAGGCGTCCGATAGCAGTCAGTCAGTCAGTCAGAGGCAGTCAGGTATGCTTACCTGTGTATACCTGGTTATTTGTTTTGAAACCGCAGGACGGAGTATGATCTTTGAGTTGAAGGTCGGCAGCCTTTGGCCAGCATTGGCGTGTTTTCGTCGTCGAGAGGACGACGTGTCAAGTGTGATCTCATTGGGCAGCAGCTTTAGCCGGAATTATTGCGTTTTCGTCGTATGGAAGACGACGTCATGGGGAGTGTGGGTCCTCTGGGCATCATTAGTGTATTTTCGTCAGCTGGGGAACAACACTGTGTGGAGGGTTAACCTCATGGGCAGCGTGGAGCTGTATTGATGACCTTATGTATAGGTTTGTCTGTTGTTGCTGTGTCGTAAGCTGTAATCTCCTTAGGTGGAGTGGGACCTTTTGAAGGTTGACCTAATGATGCCTTGTTTTGCATAATTCTCGGAATTGTTAAGAAGTCACGCATTTAAGTAATGTAATACTTTACTGCTCTCATGATTTTTATTATTTTCATATTTTGAATGATTTAACTTTGTATTAATGTTAATTGTTTGACGGACTTGCTGACTCATTTGTATAAAAGTGTAGATATTTAATTGTAATTAATTAGTTTTAAGGTTACTTTATTGCTTTATTCCTCCCTCCCTTGCTGGACTCTATCTCTGCCAGTTTTTCCAGTCCCGAATGCCTTATAACTTAAAGAACCTGTTGAACCATTAAGTTGGTTCGTAACAATGGCGACCGTGACAGGATTCGGCACTGTTTGACTGGCGTGTTCGTGGCAGCATCGGAAGAGGGTAAGTGAGGTGCAGTTTAAAAAAAAAAATTATGTTTTTTTTTTTTCTTGAGGTAGTGAGGTGTTAGGTTAAGTGGCTTTGTTGGAACAAGCGTATTCCGCTTGTTTCTTAGTATTGCTTGTTTAATGATCACCATTAACCTGTTTTTCTTTTTCTTTAGGGTCAATTGAGTTGACGTGTGTCGGAGACGTCCGATAGCAGTCAGTCAGTCAGTCAGAGGCAGTCTGGTATGCTTACCTGCGTATACCTGGTTATTTGTTTTGAAACCGTAGGACGGAGTATGATCTTCGAGTTGAAGGTCGGCAGCCTTTGGCCAGCATTGGCGTGTTTTCGTCGTCGAGAGGACGACGTGCCAAGTGTGATCTCAATGGGCAGCAGCTTTAGCCGGAATTAGTGCGTTTTCGTCGTATGGAGGACGACGTCATGGGGAGTTTGGGTCCTCTGGGCATCATTAGTGTATTTTTGTCAGCTGGGGAACGACACTGTGTGGAGGGTTAACCTCATGGGCAGCGTGGAGCTGTATTGATGACCTTATGTATAGGTTTGTCTGTTGTTGCTGTGTCGTAAGAAGTAATCTGCTTAGGTGGAGTGGGACCTTTTGAAGGTTGACCTAATGATGGTTTGTTTTGCATAATTCTCGGAATTGTTAAGAAGTCACGCATTTAAGTAATGTAATACTTTACTGCTCTCATGGTTTTTATTATTTTCATATTTTGAATTATTTAACTTTGTATTAATGTTGATTGTTTGACGGACTTGCTGACTCATTTGTATAAAAGTGTAGATATTTAATTGTAATTATTTAGTTTTAAGGTTACTTTATTGCTTTATTCCTCCCTCCCTTGCTGGACTCTATCTCTGCCAGTTTTTTCAGTCGCGAATGCCTTATAACTTAAAGAACCTGATGAACCATTAAGTTGGTTCGTAACAATGGCGACCGTGAGAGGATTCGGCACTGGTTGACTGGCGGGTTCGTGGCAGCATCGGAGGAGGGTAAGAGAGGTGCAGTTTAAAAAAAAAAATATGTTTTTTTTTTCTTGAGGTAGTGAGGTGTTAGGTTAAGTGGCTTTGTTGGAACAAGCGTATTCCGCTTGTTTCTTAGTATTGCTTGTTTAATGATCACCATTAACCTGTTCTTCTTTTTCTTGAGGGTCAAGTGAGTTGACGTGTGTCGGAGACGTCCGATAGCAGTCAGTCAGTCAGTCAGAGGTAGTCAGGTATGCTTACCTGCGTATACCTGGTTATTTGTTTTGAAACCGTAGGACGGAGTATGATCTTCGAGTTGAAGGTCGGCAGCCTTTGGGCAGCATTGGCGTGTTTTTGTCGTCGAGAGGACGACGTGTCAAGTTTGATCTCATTGGGCAGTAGCTTTATCCGAAATTAGTGCGTTTTCGTCGTATGGAGGACGACGTCATGGGGAGTGTGGGTCCTCTGGGCATCATTAGTGTATTTTCGTCAGCTGGGGAACGACACTGTGTGGAGGGTTAACCTCATGGGCAGCGTGGAGCTGTATTGATGACCTTATGTATAGGTTTGTCTGTTGTTGCTGTGTCGTAAGCTGTAATCTCCTTAGGTGGAGTGGGACCTTTTGAAGGTTGACCTAATGATGCCTTGTTTTGCATAATTCTCGGAATTGTTAAGAAGTCACGCATTTATGTAATGTAATACTTTACTGCTCTCATGATTTTTATTATTTTCATATTTTGAATGATATAACTTTATATTAATGTTAATTGTTTGCGGACTTGCTGACTCATTTGTATAAAAGTGTAAATATTTAATTGTAATAAATTAGTTTTAAGGTTACTTTATTGCTTTATTCTTCCCTCCCTTGCTGGACTCTATCTCTGCCAGTTTTTCCAGTCCCGAATGCCTTATAACTTAAAGAACCTGATGAACCATTAAGTTGGTTCGTAACAGGTACCATGTATTTAAAGGACTAATTCTCCGCTGGTGTTTGAAGACATTTCAGTTATATCTACTGTGACCTCGAGTTTGTTACCGAAATTGCAAAGGATAAAAATATATATATATATATATATATATATATATATATATATATATATATATATATATATATATAAAATCTCAACTGTTCAAAATCAGAAGCTGTGTTCCTACATATCAAATTTCTATACCTAAAACTAAGCAACGTTACCTATCTCTCGCTGCATGGAAGTTTATGAAATCAAATCAAGACCTACTTCTTCGTATGAATTCACGGATATTAGATTGGATTAGATAAGGATAGGAAAGTGGGGAATATGGGGAAAAGAAGAATAACCATGGATACAATCCAGTTTTTAGCCCGAAGGCAGGTACTCGGGATGGGAAAGAATAAAGAAAAAGGGAGAAAGAAAAGTACAAGAAAATAATAAAAGAAAGGGGCAGACCCTCGTGCGATGTTAGATAGTATTAGAAGCAGTTTGATAAAAGAAAAGACAGGCAGTGAGAGGAATGTTTTTTTTGGTTCAATATCTAGCCCGTGCTGCAGGAGTCTGCTCTTCTGACACCTATTTTGATGATTAAAAAAGGTATGATTGTTGGAAAATTTTGATGTTCAAGTATATTGTTATTTAGTTTGGTATGCCTTGAGTATTTCTGTGGATCTTGTGCAATGCTGTGAATACTTATGTTAAATCTTACAAATAATTATATTTCATGTTTGCTGGCTATCTTTTTCATTTGCTATTAATCTTTTGCTATTGTTTGCTAAATCTTTTGATTAGATGTTACATCATCTACTCTATGTACAATAGTTGAAACTAACACCAAGGACTACATAGTCAGTTGATCACTGTGTAATCAGCCATTGAAAAACTATAATGTATAATGTATATATATATATATATATATATATATATATATATATATATATATATATATATATGTATGTATGTATGTATATATATAGTACATATATTTATATATTAAATACATTATTATATATATATATATATATATATATATATATATATATATATATATATATATATATATATATATATATATATATATATATATATATATATAAATATATATATATATATATATATATATATATATATATATATGAATATGTGTATATATATGTATAAATATCTATATCTATATACATAAATATATATAGATATAGATATTTATATATATATATATATATATATATATATATATATATATATATATATATATATATATATATATATATATACATATATATATATATATATATATATATATATATATATATGACGTATGTAGACGGATAATGAGATGTCGGAATATGGGTCTTCTTCATTTATTACAAAATGTTTGTTCGTAAGTACACTGTACACATTTTACCCTCTCAGGTGAGGGACTTGTCAACTCGATCGCCCAAAGGCAACTAAACTCCCTTCGCTACACAAATGCAATAATTTGCCGAGACATATGTTTTTGTGGAATGCTCATGAATATTGAGTTCATTTACCTTGATGTGAAACACATATATATATACATGAATTAGGACATAACTTGCCTTCCCAAGCTCCTCATTCTGGGAGGAGGTGCGCACTCGCCCTCACTAGTGTATGATATACGGAGGACACTCCGAACCGAAATAGTCATGGAATGTATTAAACCGAAATGCAACATAAAATACATACACACACACACACACACACACACACATATATATATATATATATATATATATATATATATATATATATATATATATATATATATATATATATATATATATACATATATATATATATATATATATATATATATATATATATATATATATATATATATATATATATATATATATATATATATATATATATATATATATATATATATATATATATATATATATATATATATATATATATATATATATATATATATATATATATAGATAGATAGATAGATAGATAGATAGATAAATAGATAGATAGATATATAGATAGATAGATAGATAGAAATCACCAAAAAAAATAACATCTTCCACAGAAAAATTAAATAATGAATTATTGATTGTAAAAATGTACATAATCCAATATAAATAATTCCACTCATTTCTTCTTAAGACCTGTGCAACTAAAATGCAGAATGGCCAAAGCGAAAAAAAAATCATGACATCAGTTTTACACAACGTCATCAGTGACCTCCCTCTTGGTTGCGGGCAATACTGGCGTTTCTTGGGCGGGACAGGGGTAGGAATAGATTTTACTTGTCTGGGTTTACGGCTCAATTTCTCAACATAACTCACCACCACTGTTTCGCCATTTATGTAAATCACTATAACACTTGCTCTTGCAACTTTCAACCGGTGGCCACTAGCCGTTATCCCGAGAGAATCATTCATCTTCCCGCCGTTCGATTAAAACATTAAGTATAGGGAATTCACGTCTACATATTCTCTATCACTGCCTATCGTCAGAGCAGAACTTTAATCCTGCAGCCAATTGCTATTCAGGAACCGCTCCGGCCCCAGCAACCAGGAATCACATAAATGAATTAATAATGCAGCATCCGCCTGACGGATCTCAATTGACCGATTTAACCTCTGATTGTTTTTAGGTTCATTCAGCAATGTTATACGTATATCCACACTCAGCAAAATTACCACAACTTTTTACGTATACATTTAAGCATCAACATAAGAACACATTGTTATCATCAAGTTTATTTAAAACACGTCAAAAGAAGAAATGCGGGTTGTTCAAACAACAACAGCAGCAAAGAAAAAAAAAATGCTACTCGTAAACTCGAGGGATGTCATGTGCATGGGTAAGGAGGAACACTTTTGAAAATTACTTCTTCAGACACCACATGTACTGTATGTGTGGCTGATGATGTTCAGACACTGCGCCATTAATAATGCTTTGTATCATAACTGCGTTAGAATTAAACATATTTACTCGGTACGGACCCAAATACGCTAGCTGTAGTTTGTGTTTCCTAGGTTGTAATCATTCAAATACACACGATCGTCCATAAGAATACTTTTACCGGTGCGGTTTTGAACCGACCATATGCTTTGTGCTGGGATTATCATTAGCTCTTTTCAAAAACCTTTCAGTGGTGTTCATTACTCTCCTCAATAGATTCAATAAATATACACGGCATTGCTCAGTTGAATAATTTGGTAATTGTTGGGGATTAGTAAGTACCGTATATGGTATCACAAGATCCTGTCCATACACTATAAAGAAAGGTGTGTCCCTGAGCGGAGCATTATATGCAATGTTCAAAGCTAGCTCCACTATAGGAAGCATGGCGTGCCAATGAAGGGGGTCATCAACCATTAAATAACGTAAAATTTGCACTACTTCCCTATTATGCAATTCCACTAATCCATTTGCTCTAGGCCTATATGCGATCACTGAAAAGTGTCCAATTTTTATCAAGTCCGTGACCGATTTCACCCCCCCCCCCTATTTATAAACTCAAGAACATTATCACTTATCAAAATTTTCGGTCAACCAAACTTAGTAATGAAAGAGCACAGCGCCTGGGCTAATGAATTTGCCGATTTAGTCAACATTTCGTAAGTATGAGTGTACCGAGTAAATGCATCCACAAATGGCCATATATACTTATGTTGTGTTAAACCGGTAGGAAATGGTCTTACTACATCCATATGCACTCTATAAAATTAAATAGGAATCACAGGCCACTTTCTGGCTTCTGGTACAGTGTTTTTATGTTCATTAAAACAGTTACAAGCATGACAACTTTTTATGTAATTTTCTATAGATTTGTTCATTCCTAACCAAAAGAAGGATTCACGTGCTCTCCTCAATGTTCTATCAATCCCTAAATGTCCTGCATACGGACTTGCATGTACAATATGGATGACTCGTTTAATTAAAGAGGGAGGAAGAACTACCTTTGCACAAAATTCCCCTCCCCTCTTCTTGTTAGCACAATATAAGATATCATTTTCACTAAAAAAATTCTCACGAAGCACATTAAAAAATTACGGATAACTCTCCGATTTCCTTTAATCACTGCTCAAACTTTTTCCATCAATTCCTCTTTTTTTTCTGTCCCTCTCGGACTTCTTTTATGTCCCAACCTCCCAAGTCAATCAAACATGCATCATCAGAGCATTTATTCTGGACACCCCTGTTCATGTCCTCGGTCACCCACATATATTCATCTTCATCTCTCTCTCTCTCTCTCTCTCTCTCTCTCTCTCTCTCTCTCTCTCTCTCTCTCTCTCTCTCTCTCTCCGCTACCGTATTCTGAATGCTCATCGGGAGAATTCCTATCCTATTCTCTATTTTCTCTATGATGATGGGGGTCTCCAATATTTTGGTTACGTTTTTCGTTCCTCTTTTGTGCCCCAATTGTTACTCGTATTACTGCACCTCGAGAGAGAGCCTCAGCTACCTTTTTAGCTTTACCTTCTATGTGGTGAAAACACGTTATATTAAACCCTAGCAGTCTCTTAATCCATCTCGTTTGTCAAGAGGTCAAATCATTTCCGTAAAGGGCGATGATCTCTGCATTTCAATCGACTGACCTGATAAAAAGAACCAATGCTTCTCTATAACCAGATTAATAGCCAAAGTCTGTCGATCGAATGTACTGTAATTATTTTCTGGCCCTTTTAATGTCCGGGAAGCAAAGCAAATGGGTCGCTCTCTGCCTTTATCATCTCGTTGAGAAACTATGCCACCAATAGCTACGCTACTTGCATCTGTTGTCACTAAAAACGAGCCATCAAATTTAGGATATACCAGTAATTCATTGATACTTAAGGCAGCTTTTAAATGGTTAAAGGCCATTTCTTCTTCCCCTCCCCAATTTATTACTTTTTGTTTTTTCAAAGCATCTAAGGGTGTCGCTATCTCTCCAAAACCTCATCAATTTACGGTAATACCCCACAAGTCCTAGGAACCCAGCTTCTTCCTTAGAGTTACGTGGCCTGAAGAAATCTCTAATAGCCGCTACTTTACTGGGGAAGGGTTGGATATCTCCTGGGGTTATTAAGTGACCTAAAAATTCGACCAGCTACAGAAAAATTTGCACTTTGAAAAATTTATTTTCATACCATTATGTCGCAATGCTTCTAATACTTTACGAATATTATTATTATGTTTTTCAGCCATGTAATTATGATATCATCTAAATAAACAAGAACGCTAGGGCCAGTTAAGGAAGAAAATTAAACTGAAATAATTGATCGTTAGCTATAAAGGACGTTTTACATATACTGTCTTCCTGATTGGGTATTTGATAGTATCCAGATTTTAAATCGACAATTGTAAAATATTTGCTATCCCGTACTTTTGCAAGTGATTATTCGAGCGAGGGCAATGGAAAAGCATTATTCTTAGTGACTGCATTCAACTTCCTATAATCAACGCACAATCTTACTGAAAAATCCTCTTTCCTAACAGCTACAATCGGAGAAGCCCAGGGGGATTCGCTCTCCACGATTATCCCTTGTTCCCTTAATTTATTAATTTCTCTTTCTATCTCTTCCTGGAAATTTAATGGGTAACTTATAAGGCCTTAACCTGTTTGGCTTCGCCTGGCCAGTTCCAATACTAAAGGGAAATCGATCAATCCTCCCGGGTGGCTCATCTCCAATTGCAATTACATCGGAGTAATTATTGACAATGTCACAAACGACAGGCTGATATTCTGACGGACATAATTTTCGTACTTGCATAATCAAATTCTGAGTGCGTTCTTCTGTGTGGGCTGGAGTTGTGACTCAAAACTTCCCATCATAAGCAATTTCACATAACTCTAATAACACAGAGAATCACTTCCTAAAAAAAAAACCTCTTTTATTTGACAATTGAATTATCGTTATATCAGCTTTGTTCTCTTTTATTTCTGTCAAACCCTCTAATATCATGTGGGCCTAACTGTCATGGGGTTTAAGAACAACTTTTGTTCCTTCCGCAAGAGGGCGACACAGGGTTACTGATATGCTCGTAAGGGTCTGGAGGAGACAACACTTCCCCTCTCTCAGGTACAGTTGTTACCTTTGGTACACGTCTCCCCGAGTCCGCAAACGCACTTATTCTCTCATGACTTTCTATCGGCAAAATGTACCCTCTTGCTTTTACTGTTATTGTATCATTTCCCCAAAAATGCAAATTTGATTATTAGAGATAAAATCAATTCCTAAAATAGCCTACATACCTGGAATTCCCAAGGTGGGTAAGCGAAACAATCATGTGTAAACTTCACAGACCCCACCTTAAATTTGACGATGGTTGTATGATTTATGTGTAGTTGATTTCCTCCTGGCGTGTCAAGAACAATGGATGCCTCTGGCTCTAGGAGTCTAGGGAAATTGAGGAGAATTTTTTTTTTTTTTAATCAGTGAGACGCTGGCTCTTGTGTCAATCAGCTCTCAAATGGATTTATCTGGTAGGTCAACCGTCACTGCTAACATTCCTAGACGGCTATTACGAGATATGGGGCACGGGCCATTGACCTTAGCTGCAATGCTGCTGCTCCCTAGCGCTGCGGGGGTGAGGTCAGGGGTACAGATGGAGGTCCCAGACCCTGCTCTGTCACGTCTGTCGTCACTGTTTCCTCGGCTACTGCTTGGGATGTCAGAAGAGGGGGGGGGGGTGTCATCGAATCAAGGCCGTCCCGAAAGAAGGCCAGTAGGGGGTAAGAAAGGTCCCACGCGTCCTGAGTAGTGCTATCACACTGCTACTATATGCTTTAAGTAAAGAGGTTGCGTTCTATTTCTTTACATTTTTCAGCTGTTAATCCAGAAAATTTTACTGTTTTGGAATCCAAGCAGAGCCTATTATGTGGTGTATACCAAACTGCAAAGAGAGTTACCGAAATGGATCGAAAGTATGTCTTTTCCTTTCCTAATATTGATGAAGAAAAAAACCAAGTGATTGCACGTTATTATGAGGGCCGAATATGTTCCTAACTAAAATGGTAGGGGAAGTACTATACATATTGTTGTGATAATTATAATTGCATTACAATGTTCACGTGGTATTAGTCACAGAATATCAGCCTATTGTATAAGGATTATATTGAAAGATTACCAAACTGTTTAAAAAATTACTTGGGTATTCACACTTTTATCCCTTGCTACTTACTACTTTATTATCTCTTTGATTTCTTCTCTTTCAATTCTTGCTTCCTCATTCTTCGGTTGCTCTCTCTCTCTCTCTCTCTCTCTCTCTCTCTCTCTCTCTCTCTCTCTCTCTCTCTCTCTCTCTCTCTCTCTTTTTTTATGAAAATGTATTATTCACGTTAATATTGCACTTAAACACTTTTCAGGTATCACAGCTAAACTTCAATTCTAGTGATATTGAATCTGGCAGATCCTTCT
>NC_090753.1:9171296-9178796 GCF_036898095.1 Palaemon carinicauda
GGATAATGTGGGAGGGTGGGCTGTGGCACCCTAGCCGTACCAGCTGAACTCGGTTGAGTCCCTTGTTAGGCTTGAGGAACGTAGAGAGTAGAGGTCCCCTTTTTTGTTTTGTTTAATTTGTTCATGTCGGGTACCCCCCAAAAGTGGGGGAAGTGCCTTGGTATATGTATGTATGTATCCATGCCATGAGCGTGAGTTTCATATCCCCATTACCTCTTTCAATAGATCCCTGACTCTGGGGATGCCGAGCACGCCCATTTACTAAGATGAGTTCAGGCCATAGTGAGGCAAGTTTTTGGATCACTTCAGCTGTAAATTTACGTCCATTGTCAGACTGAAAGATGTGAGGTGCACCTACATCTAAGAAGATGAAAAGAAGTTCATTGGCAACCTCAGCTGCTATCTTTGATTTCAGGGGACGAATCACATGAAACTTCGTTAGATACACCATGCAGTGCAGAATAAAGCGATAACTTCCATCCTTCATAGTCTGCATGTCAACCAGATCTACTTGTCCTCTTTCATTGCGATCTCTTACGGACAGTGGTCTGACTACAACTCCTGCTGCCGTTTCTTTTCTGCAACACTTTTCAACACAGCGCTCACAATGCACGAT
Organism: Palaemon carinicauda; assembly: GCF_036898095.1. NCBI lineage: Eukaryota > Metazoa > Arthropoda > Malacostraca > Decapoda > Palaemonidae > Palaemon > Palaemon carinicauda. The sequence goes on from NC_090753.1 coordinate 9,171,913, forward strand.
ATATAGTAACACAATTGATCTTGGAATATTTCCATATTGTTCACACACCTCCTTGTAAGTCTTCTTTTCGCTACCATGGCCGGTGTTAATGTGGGCTTGTTGGATAATTCCTGTGACTGATTCTTTAGTTGCCATAATATATTTTTCATTCTTCTTTTTAACTGTTTCTATTTCACCAAAGGAGGCAATCTGAAAAGTTTGCAAGATGTGGTAGTGTTCTCTTTTAAGCGTCTGTCCAGTCTTTCCTCTCTTCAAAATGGCAATTACAGTCTTCTCATATTCAGTAGACCACAAGGCAGCACAATTTGTTATTTGTTCTTCCATGACTAAAGCTTAAAGGGGTTATACAAGATACTTTGAAAATGCCATCATATATTATGTTGAAAGTGTTTGTATTACAACACTTAATAAAAGACTTTAAAACAACTTTTTTTCTGGTTTAACAACTAGTTTGGAACGAATTTTAAGATTCATGCATAAAACTACCCATTTCATGAAATGGGCTAACCACTTGCCCATTTCATGAACTGGGCAAGTGGTTTGCTCATTTCATGAAAAGGGCATATATATATGTATATATATATATATATATATATATATATATATATATATATATATATATATATATATATATATATATATACTTGTATATATATATATATATATATATATATATATATATATATATATATATATATATATATATACTTGTATATATATATATATATATATATATATATATATATATATATATATATATATATATATATATACTTGTATATATATATATATATATATATATATATATATATATATATATATATATATATATATATATATATATATATACTTGTATATATATACATATATATATATATATATATATATATATATATATATATATATATATATATATATATATATATATATATATATATATATATATATATATATATATGCAGAAGAACCACAGGGAAAATGAAAATACGAAATATACGATTAAGTCCTGACTAGTTTCGTGATACTTCTTCAGAAGACTGAAGAAGTATCACGAAACTAGTCAGGACCTAATCGTAATTTTCGTATTTTCATTTCCCCTGTGGTTCTTCTGCATCTGAGCATCACGTTTTCCTGTGATTTTTACGCATATATATTATATATATATATATATATATATATATATATATATATATATATATATATATATATATATATGGCAAATAAGTCATATATTTTATTATATTAATATCTGCATTATCTTATTAACCTCGGGATCAGAGTCCCAAGGCGGAGCTACTCAAAGACAATAGCTTCGTGAACGCAGTGGTAATATGAGAATATAGACTCTGACTCTCAAATATTTTCTCAAATATCTATATATATATATATATATATATATATATATATATATATATATATATATATATATATATATATATATATATATATATGTGTGTGTGTGTGTGTGTGTGTGTGTGTGTGTGTGTGTGTCATCCATAAATCTTCATCACAGTAATTAAGAATGGTAAATTTAAATGAATGAAAAAAATGACTAATTGTAGTTCCTTACTTATTCATGTATTATCAGAATACATAAAAATGAAATATTTTTTGTTGAAGTATTGTTGAAAGAATAAGAACGGGCCAAATTATATCAATGTCAGGGACCCTTTTATGAGAGCCCTGGTGCCTGTCCCCGCATACTAATTTCGTGCTACAGAACACCTCATCAGGAGACGATTTGAGCTGAATTCTTGATGTGTTTAAAATAATTTCTTTCTTCTAGCTGAATATATTTTTATTACGAAATTCCCTCAAAATTTTAATGAGAAATATTTGTTGGGAGGTTTATTTATAGTTCATTAGATGTATAGAAGGAATTTTTTGAGGAAATAAAATTATTTCCAAAACCCAATTAATCCTTAGGTGAATTTCTTTATTTATTAGATTTACTAAACGGAATAACATAGTTACAAAAAGGTTAAAATAAGATTTTAATAACTCATGGTAAATAATTTTAACTGATTATCACTAAATATTGCAAGATTTTTCTTTGTTAAACAATTCTGTTTATATTTGAATTTTAAGCTATAGTCTATTAGGATTATTGATAATCTGCAATACATCAGACCAAAATAATTATTATTAAGAGTTATTGATTAATGTAATAGTGGCAGGAGAGGGAAAACCTCCTCATTGGCTCCCCATATCCCCAAGAGTGATAATGTTAATTTCAAATCTTTTTCAGGTGATAGGGATATCGGCAGAGCCCAGGGAGGTCCTCCTCCCCCTAAATTTTTACTAATAATGGCTTCCAGGGAATAGGTACAATGGGACTAGAAGCTCATGTCATCAAGGAAGTTGTTACTGGTGCAACATGCGCGGGCATTTCCAAAATCAGTGCAATGCTCGGAGGATGTACCTAGAGCGAAATAATCAAAGTCCTGTATCCTTGGTTAGTGATAAATCAGAGGTTAGTTGCCGTAGTCCTGGAGACAGACCTCAAGTAGATAGAAGTTCAGTAAATAGTAGAAAGCCTAATGTTTCTAATACCTGAGCATGACTCAGGTACGACAAATATGTGTGGCCTGGAAAATTGATTTTTGACTCTCATGTTGTTCAGGTTAAGATTCTTAGGGACACAGGTTCTGCCAGGTCATTAGCCCTAAAGAGGGCTCTAAATGGTTTTGAGAGATATACTGGAAATTTTGTATTGTTGGCAAGTTTTCCGGATTCAGTTGTGTCCGCTCCTTTGGTTAATGCCCGCATGTCTTTTCCAGGATATGATCGCGTCACTGAGTTGGCTGTGGTGGATAGTATACCTATTCTGGGTATTGATGGTATCCTGGGAAATGATATGCTGGATAGTGAAGGACGGGAGCTGTTCCCTATATTATCAGTAAATGCTAGTCCTGTGGCTGTAATGATTCAGTCCGCAAGAAAAGCGGCTAATTTACTTGATATAGATAGTAATGTTAAGTAGTGTAGAATTAGATGTTTTAAGGCCGAAGCCAGTAGAGATATGTAGTAATTCAGTAATTAATAGGAAACTTGATTGGGATAGAGCTGCTTCTATTAAAGCGCAAAAGGATGATTTTAATTTTTACTTAGGAGAAGTTGAGGATCTGACTAAACCTATGTGGTACCTTCTGAATTTAGAAATTCTGTTTTGGAGTTAGATCCTACTATATTTTTCGGGTTATTTGGGTTTTAAAAACTTTTCATAGCCTGGCTAGTTATTTTTGGTGGCCTGAAATTAAATTAAGTGTGAAGCAATTTATCAGAGCTAGTGAGACTTGTCAGGTTATGGGTAAACCAAACCAGGGGATCCCTAAAGCCCCGTTGCATCCCATACTCACTATAGGTGATCCTTTTTCTGAGTTAGTAATTGATGTGGTAGGTCCCTTACCCATAACGAAAACAGGTTACGTATATTTACTAACTATCTTGGATAGAGCCTCTTGCTTTCCTGTAGCTATAACTATGAGGTGTAATACTTCCAAAGTTGTTTAAAAAAAAAAATAATAATGGATTTCTTTTCCAGGTATGGGACGAATTTCACGAGTAAGGTATTAAGGCGTAAGTGTGCTGAACTGGCCATTCATCACGTTATCAGCATACCTTATCTCCCGGAGAGTCAAGGAGTGGTGGAAAGATTCCACCAGACCCTCAAGTCTGTCCTAAAGAAATATTGTTATGATCATGATAGCGACTGATACAAAGCCCTCCCTTTTGCCCTCTTTGCTAGCAGGAATCTCCCCAACTCTTCCACTGGTGTAGCTCCTTTCGAGTTGGTATTTAGGCACAAGGTTCATGGACCACTGGAAACTGTTTTTGAAATGCTCAATTCCAACCGGAAGTAGGAAATAAATGTTAAAAGGTTTGTGGAAGACTTGAAGGGAAGATTGGTTGGTGCCTGGAAGTTTGCCAGGGAAAATTTGGAACGATCCCAGTCAGTAATGAAGAACAATTTTGACAAAAAGGTAAAGGTACGGTCATTTGAACTTAGGGAGTTGGTTTTTGTGCTGAATATGGACCCAGATGGTATTCTCAAACCAAAGTATAAGGGCTCTTGGAAAGTTTTGAGGAAGCTGTCAGAGGTTAACTATGAAATTGAAGATCCCGGTTCAAGCCGTAAATGTAGAATAGTCCATGTTAATCGTTTGAAACCTTATATTGGTAATCAAGGTGATCCATTAACGATAGTGTCCGAGCCTGTTTCTGTGGTATTGGATGTGTCTCCCGATGACTCTGATGAGTTAGGGTGTCAGAGTCTTTCGGATGCAGTGGGTATAGATGTGCGAGATTTGAAGATGTTAAAAGTAGGTTAGAGCATTTAGATGGTAACAAATGAGAAGATGTACTTAAATTAATTTATTCCTTTTCAGATCTTTTTCAGGATGCACCAGGTAGGACAGATATTCTAAGTCATGATGTTAACATAGGTGATGCTTCCCCTGTGAAGCAGTTTGTTGCGAGCCCCGTAAAGTGGGATTTGGTCAGTAAAGAGATTGAGTATATGTTGAAACGTAACCTTATTCAACCATCAGTAAGTGCCTGGAGTTCTCCTAATGTATTAGTAAAGAAAGCAGACGGTATGTTTTGCATGTGTGTGGACTACTGCAAATACGAAAAATTATTCTTTCCCTCTCACTCGTATTGATGATTGTCTGGATCGGATTGGTTCTGCAAAATTTATTTCTAAGTTGGATCTTTTAATGGGTTATTGGCAGGTTCCTTTGTCCGACCGAGCTCGTGAAATATCCGCCTTTGTCACTCTGGCCTATACGAGTATAAGGTTATGATTTTTGGAATGAAAAATGCTGCTTGTACTTTTCAAAGGTTCATGAATAGGGTAATTTGTGGTTTGATAGGAGTGGAAATTTATATTGATGACTTGGTAGTATATAGTAATGACTAGGATACCCACATGCTAAGGTTACGTAAGGTTTTGGAAACCCTTAGGTCTGCAGGGTTAGTTGTTAATTTGGCTAAGTGTGAATTGGGTCAACTCAAGGTTTGTTATCTGGGTCATGAGGTTGGATTAGGACAGGTGGCTCCGAAAGAAGCTAATCTCGAGGCCATTATGAATTTTAAAAGGCCTGGTATTGTTAGAGAGGTAAGAAGAGTGCTGGACATGACATGTTATTACCGAAGATTTGTGCGTAATTACTCTGATCTTGCCCAGCCTCTTACTAGTTTATTAGAAAAAGGAAAGAAAAGTTCTGGTGGCCGGATCAGTGTGAAGAATATTTTAATAAACTTGAACCAGTGTTAAATACTAATCCCATTTTGACTTCCTCAGATATACAGAAGCCTTTTATTATAGCAGTAGATGCTGTTGACGTTGGCATTGGAGGTGCCCTATTTCAGAGAAAGGAGGACGGTGTTCATCCTGTGTCTCACTATAGCAAAGAGCTTCTGGTGGCTGAAAAACGTTACTCCACTATATAAAAAAAAAGCTCTTTCTTTGGTCCGAGCTTTAACTATTTCAAGCCATATGTGACAAATTTTTCTTTTCCGATTGTGATATGGACAGATCACAATCCACTGGTTTTCATCAAGCGGATGAAGGAAGCGAACCAGAGGATTTTGCACTGGGCCCTTTTTCTGCAGGAATGCAATTTGGTTGTAAAACATGTTAAAGGGACTGACAACAAAATTCCTGATAAACTTTCTAGAATTTAGTGTACTAGCTTAATCCTTCTCGTACGCCACCTTGCTCGTTTCTCCATTTAAAGTTGTAAAAAAAAAAAATTGTTATGATGTAGTTCAGTTTAAAACGTAGCTTTGTAGATAAAGTTAAGGAGTTTTTCTTTGAGTGGTATACACTCTAGTGTTTTCTAAAGGTCCCCCTAGATTAATTATTGGTTTGTTCATACATACTAAGATTTTTGGATGGGTATTATATATAGGAATTTTTGGGATATGATGCCGGTGTATTGTAGGTTAAGGGGTATGTCTGTGGGCGAAAAACGTTTATCTCTTTCTGTTGATAAATTCGTATTATTAAATTCCATGTCACACCCTAGTAGGAAAAGCAGATATTTTGGAAACAGTAAAAAAATTATAATAGATCTTTCATATATGAACTATAAAAAGAGACTTAATTTAGACCGCTCAAAATAAAAAAAAAAAAAAAATGATGGAAGCTTGAACATTTGAAGTTCTACAGATACAACTACCTGATTAGGAAGATCATTTCACAACTTGGTCGCAGGTATAAAAAAAAAAATAAATAAAAAAAAAATACGTAGTATTGAATCGCATGGCAGAGAAGACCTGGCTATTATAATTAACTGCATACCTATTATTACAAAGAGGAAGGTACTGTCTGCTGGCAAAATGCATAACGAACTGATTGAACGGCGGTGCCAAAGATTGATATCTATTTCAGGACTGTGAAATTCAATATACCGTAAGTTCCTGTCCAAGAAATTAAGAAGAGAATTGACAGCTGAATACCAGATAAGGTAGAATGGAAGAAGTAAAACACATCCTCAGAATAAGCCAAGTTTATGTGCAATTGAAGAAGACACAGGCATAATGTGTTTTTCCAAAATAAATTTGATATCAAGAATCGAAACTACAAAATTTTGAATCCTACAGGGTTATAAAAACACCATTAATTCCGAGATCAGAAGTTGAGGAGTCATTGTCCTCGACCTACTTACAATCATACTTTGAGTTTTGTTAGGATTCAATTTTATTTGGCATATTTTGCACCAAGCTCTAATTTTATTTAGATTTCTATTAATGGATTCAGCAATCTCAGATAGAGATTCAGGAGATAGAATTAATGCAAGGAGAGTAGCATCATCTACATATACAGCGAGCTTGTTTTCTGAGCCAAACCACATGTCATGTGTATTTAGTATGAAAAG
>NC_090753.1:9187434-9189934 GCF_036898095.1 Palaemon carinicauda
ATCTTTCATATATGAACTATAAAAAGAGACTTAATTTAGCCCGCTCAACATAAAAAAAAAAAAAAAAAATGATGGAAGCTTGAACATTTGAAGTTCTACAGATACAACTACCTGATTAGGAAGATCATTTCACAACTTGGTAGCAGGTAAAATAAAAAAAAAAATAAAAAAAAATGCGTAGTATTGAATCGCATGGCAGAGAAGACCTGGCTATTATAATTAACTGCATACCTATTATTACAAAGAGGAAGGTACTGTCCGCTGGCAAAATGCATAACGAACTGATTGAACGACGGTGCCAGAGATTGATATCTATTTCAGGACTATGAAATTCAATATACCGTAAGTTCCTGTCCAACAAATTAAGAAGAGAATTGGCAGCTGAACACCAGATAAGGTAGAATGGAAGAAGTAAAACACTTCTTCAGAATAAACCAGGTTTTTGTGCAATTGAAGAAGACACAGACATAATGTGTTTTTCCAAAATGAATTTGATATCATGAATCGAAACTACAAAATTTTGAATCCTACAGGGTTATAAAAACACTATTAATTCCGAGATCAGAAGTTGAGGAGTCACTGTCCTCAACCTACTTACAATCATACTTTGAGTTTTGTTAGGATTCAATTTTATTTGGCATATTTTGCACCAAGCTCTAATTTTATTTAGATTTCTATTAATGGATTCAGCAATCTCAGATACAGATTCAGGAGATAGAATTAATGCAAGGAGAGTAGCATCATCTACATATACAGCGAGCTTGTTTTCTGAGCCAAACCACATGTCATGTGTATTTAGTATGAAAAGTAATGAACCAAGAGTCCTACTCCGACGAACACCAGATATCACATTATTAAACTATGGTGTCCCCAAGCAACAATTCTTTACGATCTATTACTTGAAAATTTAATAATGCTGCCAGGAGAAGACATACCAACTTCCAAATGTTTGAGACTGAAAGCAATTGTCTCTGGCTAATTATACGAACTTTCTAAGCATAACCAAAGGACTTTTTTTACAGAATTGGAGATTGTAAGAAAGTCACCACAAGCCCCAAAGCCTTCATGAAAGCCAAATTCCTAACTTTCAGCAAACCTGTTTAGACGTTTTGCCAAAAGAGGTAGAAAAATCTTTTGATGATATGAACGTTAAGGAAATTAGGTGGCAATCAGCTATAGTCGAGCTACAACCAACGTATTTACATATTGGAGTACCATTGGCTTTTCTCCAACAAGTGCTAAAAAAAAACTCTTCTTGTTAACACGTACAAAAAAAAAAAAAATTGGAACTGAGAAAGTTTGTTTAAAAAAAAAAGAAAGAAAAAAAAAACACTTCGGTGTACACCCCCAAAAGCATAGAGGTCTATCACGAGAGCTTTCATTTCGCGCGAGAGAAACCTAAACTAGTTAGTTTAGACTTAATAGAACAAGATATGGGGAAGATCAAATTTCTCATTATTTTTTTTATTGTCAAACACATCAGCTTAAAGGGGTGCCTTTCATTTAGGAGTGACAGAGCCAGCTGGTTTATCTAAAGGAGGAACTGTTAACTCTTCATCAAAGAGTGTATATTTAAGGGTAGCCCACCACTTATGTTGCTGGGTTGTACCACAAAGGGTTTCTTTTATGGTTAAATTGTATTCCTTTTTCAGTTGAACCATAAACTCTCTGAACAAAAGCTCTAAGCTGAGTATAGTTATTCCGAGTCAAATCTGATCTATTATCATTCCAAAGATGATTGGCCTCCTGCTTCTCCAAAAAGGAACGTCTATTTTGATTATTGAACCAGGATTTGTCTTTCATTCGGTACTTTAGCACATGAGAAAGGATACGCATTATAATTATGTTGACTAAATTCTCATTCAAATGAACAGCAGGATCAACACTGTTATTCAAATATGAACAATTCAAGTTCAAAAGAAAACTCAAAAAACAATTCCAGTCTGCTTAAGATTTTATATAAAACTTACATGACTATAACACATCGTGGAAAGGTTGCTCAATCTTCACTACTAATGAAATCAATGCCTGATCAGATGTCCCAAACGGAGAACCAACCTTATGTATTATAGCGACAGGAATCAGTGTATAAAAGGTCTAAGCAGTTATTTGTGATTAGCTTCACTTAGGATTTGCTAGTAAGTTTGATTCAAAAGCAGTCCAAAGCTTTTGATCTTAGTAGATCATGAATAGAATATATATATATATATATATATATATATATATATATATATATATATATATATATATATATATATATATATATATATATATATATATATATATATATATATATATATATATATATATATATATATATATATATATATATATATATATATATGTATATATATGTGTGTATATATATGTGTGTATATATATATATATATATATATATATATATATATATATATATATATATATATATATATATATATGTGTGTGTATATATATATATATATATATATATATATATATATATATGTGTGTGTGTGTGTGT
>NC_090753.1:9202434-9217434 GCF_036898095.1 Palaemon carinicauda
AACCAATGAAAGCTTGCTTGCAGTAAGGAACAATCTTTTAGGATTATTCATGTTAAAATTATACATAGTTTAAGTAATGCAAAACCATTTTCTAGTAAAATGACACAGGCGAATGAGACGCAAGGTTCACAAGAACTAGTTTATTGACAATCAATAAAAATAAAAATAGGTTAATCAGCAAATATATAAGTATAAGAAGTGGATAACCAACAAATAAGCATAAGGGTCATAGTAAGCAGAAAAATTTTTTCCATCTGAAAGGAAAAAACATAAGCGCCACTTTTTAATATTGAGATATTAAAATCATATATTCTGTCTTACTATTCAATCACAGTGGCGTTGGAAACGCTTGGCACACGTGTCTGCACTTATGCTTGGTTCACCTTTGTTTATGGAACAGTCAACGAGGACACCTTAGTGACCTAACACTTAGTCTGTAGAACAGTCCGTGACTACACAACCACCCTAGAATTAATCGTCCCAATTAATTTCACTATTCATCGCAGAGTTAAACAGTAGGTTTGACGACACTACCCACTGCTACCACAGACCTCTTCAGTTGCTCCACTTACTTCGCATAGTGTCTAAGGAATACTATGGAAGACTTCCAGCCAGTGTATGAGCGAAGATGTTCGAAATCCATGTTATTAAAGAAATTTATGGACGAGGCAACTTTCCTCGGATCGTGACCTGTGGGTGTACTATCTGGATCCGCTCTGTGAATAAAATAGGTGATTTTCGCCCTTAGTTGTTTCAGAGATAAATTTGAACCTGATGTTTCTCCCCTAAACAGCTGACCTCCCCTAAAGTATGAAGTTCTACGAAGATAGACTTAGGCATTCCACTGGACATAGAAATGCATCTTCTTTCAGAGAGCAGATTCTCCAGGGGCCCCACCTGTTGGTGGGTAGCTCGTTCTTGGCAAGAAACGTTGGGTCCGGAAAAAGGTTTAGTTCTCCCCCATCTAAGAACTGAACACGACCTTCCTCTCTCGAGAGGGCTACTATTTCACTAACTCTAGCCCCCGAAGCGAGTGCAAACAGAAATATAACTTTTTGGGTCAAATCCTTTAGAACCTTATCCAGAGACTATGAGATGGGTTTCGGAGGTGCTGATGGTCTTAGCCTAGCATAGGCCTTGGAAATATTGTGTTGGCTGCTAAGCCTTGACCATAGAGATGGATGAAGAATGATAAGCAGAAGTCCGTCGAGATCTTTTGTGGATTCTTCGCCTTGACAAAGGACACCCACTTCCTCCATGATGACTCATATTGTCTTCTGGTGGATTTGGACTCTAAAAAGTCTATACTGTCTATTGATATTCCGAAACACTTTCTCACTGCTAGGGAGAGAAAATCATGAGCTGCAGGTTTCGGGTTTTCTGGGATGAAGCGCAGACAGTCGACTTCTGAACTCGCTGAGTCAAAACTGGATCCGGTAGCGGTAGAAACTTCAGCTGTAGTTCTAATGCCAGAGGGAACCATACGCTGTTCGGCCACTTGTGAGCCACTACTGCCGCTTTTCCCTTGAAAGATCTCAGTTTGTCGAGGACCCTCAATAGAAGGCTTTGAGGAGGGACCAGGTAAATCCTGGACCATCTGTTCCAGTCGAGGGACATAACGTCCACTGCTTCCGCTAGGGGATCCTCGTACGGGGACACGTAGAGAGGTAACTTCTTGTTGTTTTTCGTCGCAAAGAGGTCTATCTGCCGTTCTGGGGATTGATTCAAGATGAAAGAGAATGATCCTGCGTCTAGGGACCTTTCTGACTCTATCGGTGTGAGCCTGGATAGAGTATCCGCCGTCACATTGCGAACTCCTTGAAGGTGAACTGCTGACAAGTGCCATCTCTTCTTCTCCGCTAGCCGGAAGATGGCCAACATCACTTAGTTGATTTGAGGTGACCTTGATCCTTGTCGATTCAGGCATCTCACTATCACCTCGCTGTCTAGTACCAGTCTTATGTGGATCGAGTGGCGAGGGGAGACTTTCTTCAAAGTAAGAAGTGCTGCCATGGCTTCCAGAAAGTTTATGTGAAATTTCTTGAATAGGTTGGACCAGGTTCCTTGGGCCTTCTTCCGGTAAGAATGAACTCCCCATCCTTCCTTTGAGGCATCTGTATGAATAGTAATAGAGGGGGAAGGTGGCTGGAGAAACGCCGAATTCTTCAGTTGTTTGACTTTGGACCACGGCTTGAGAAGCGTTCGCAGACGAGTCGGTACTGGTCTTATCAGATCTTTTCGCGCGTTTGATGCATATCTTCTCCAAACTCCGGTTGCATTCTTTAGCTGTGCTCTTAGCACTGGGTCTGTTACTGAGGCAAACTAGAGAGAGCCCAGCACTCTCTCCTGTTCGCATCTTGATATCCTTTTGGAATCCAGAACCTGCTATTTCCTTCCTCTTCTTTACAGGGATGGAAAGTTGGTGTGACAGTAAGTCACAGTGGATTCCCAGCCACTGAAAGTTTTGAGATGGAGAAAGCCGAGACTTTTTTCTGTTGATCTTGAAAACCTAGATGTTCCAGGAACTGGATCACCTGTTGGGAAGCTTGCATGCACTCTGTCTTGGATGCTGCACACACCAGCCAGTCGTCCCGGTAGGCCACTACTTGGATTCCCTTTAGGCATAATTGTTTGAGAGCTGCGTTCGCCAGCTTCGTGAAGATCCTTTGGGGCTATGTTCAGCCCGAATGGCATGGCTCTGAAGGCGTAGAGTCTTCGTTGTAGCTTGAATCCTAGGTAGGAGGAGAGTTGACTATTATTTGGAATGTGCCAATAAGCGTCTGACAAGTCTATGGAGAAGGTAAATGCCCGCTTGTGTAGTAAGGTCCTTATGTATTGCAGTGTTAGCATCTTGAACTTGTAGTTCACTATGAACTTGTTGAGTGGCAACAAGTCCAGAATGACTCTGAGTTTTTCTGAGTCCTTCTTTGGAACACAAAACAGCCTTCCTTGCAACTTGATGGACTTTACTCTTCGGATTACTCTTTTCTCCAAGAGTTCTCGAATGTATTCTTCCAGAACGGGGGTAGAGTGTTGGAAGATTTGTGGGAACGGAGGTGGAGTGCTGTGCCAGCTCCAACTCAGGCCATTCTGGATTAGGCTGTGGGCCCAGGGATCAAAGGTCCAACGATCCTGAAAGAGATGAAGTCTCAATCCTACCGGAAGCATTTCACTTCTGCTGCTGTTGACCTGAGGCCTTGCCTCCTTGACCGCGTCCTCCCCTGAACCCCCTTCCCCTTGAGGGGCGTCTAGACGCACCTCTGGCTGATCCTCTAGCTCTTGTTCGAAAGGTAGTAGATTGCCCTTCGAATGCTGGGTTAAATGCCAGAGACTGTGTTGTCACGGCTTGGGGTACCCACTGGATTCCCTTTAGGCATAATTGTTTGAGAGCTGCGTTCGCCAGCTTCGTGAAGATCCTTTGGGGCTATGTTTAGCCCGAATGGCATGGCTCTGAAGGCGTAGAGTCTTCGTTGTAGCTTGAATCCTAGGTAGGAGGAGAGTTGACTATTATTTGGAATGTGCCAATAAGCATCTGACAAGTCTATGGAGAAGGTAAATGCCCGCTTGTGTAGTAAGGTCCTTATGTATTGCAGTGTTAGCATCTTGAACTTGTAGTTCACTATGAACTTGTTGAGTGGCAACAAGTCCAGAATGACTCTGAGTTTTTCTGAGTCCTTCTTTGGAACACAAAACAGCCTTCCTTGCAACTTGATGGACTTTACTCTTCGGATTACTCTTTTCTCCAAGAGTTCTCGAATGTATTCTTCCAGAACGGGGGTAGAGTGTTGGAAGATTTGTGGGAACGGAGGTGGAGTGCTGTGCCAGCTCCAACCCAGGCCATTCTGGATTAGGCTGTGGGCCCAGGGATCAAAGGTCCAACGATCCTGAAAGAGATGAAGTCTCAATCCTACCGGAAGCATTTCACTTCTGCTGCTGTTGACCTGAGGCCTTGCCTCCTTGACCGCGTCCTCCCGTGAACCCCCTTCCCCTTGAGGGGCGTCTAGACGCACCTCTGGCTGATCCTCTAGCTCTTGTTCGAAAGGTAGTAGATTGCCCTTCGAATGCTGGGTTAAATGCCAGAGACTGTGTTGTTACGGCTTGGGGTACCCACTGGTACGTGGTCGGGGTTTGTGCCATCATCTGGGGCACTGCGGTCAAAGGATGTTGCTGCTGTTGCTGTCTGTACGGCTTGGCTGGCCGAGAGGGTAGCTTAGGCTTCTTAGTCTTCCTCTTTGGTTGGGGACCCTCATCCGGGTAAGACTTTCTTTTAGGAGATAGGCCCCACTTCTGGAGAAGGTTTCTATTTTCTGCGGCGGCCTTATCCACTACCTCTTTGACCGCTTCACTAGAGAAGAGGTCTTTACCCCAAATGCAGGAGGAGATTAATTTACTTGGTTCATGTCTCACCGCAGCCGAGGCGAACACAAACTCCCTACAAGCTCTCCTAGCTTTGACAAAGCTGTAAAGGTCCTTCGTCACTGTGGCCAGATGTGTTTTGGCCACTACCATAAACATCTCTTGAGCCTTGGGGTCACTTGCCATCGTCTCTAGAGTCGTTTGCAGAGACATTGGGGCGGCAAGTCTTTCTTTTGTCTCTTGCTCCCTACGCAAAGGAAAATCAGAGAGCTTCGGGAGGTCTTCGCTGAACTGATGTCTGGCAATATCGGCCACCAACTTCACGACTGGGAGGGTAAGATGGATGTCCTTCCCGTCTTTCTGGTCCATGGGTAAGGCCAAGGACAGAGGTTTACACTCCTCCAAGGAGGGACATGGTTTACCTGCCTTGACCGCTTTTAGAACAGCCATAAACCCTTTTTCCATAAAGGGGAAGGCTCTAGTAGGAGAGGCCACAAAGGAAGGATGCTTTTTACTCAAAGCAGGTACCTTTGAGTTTGTGAAACCCCTCTCCTTCAGTGAGCTTGACATTAAAACCTGTGCTTTAGTGTGGTAAAAAACTATGACCTCCTTCAGCTCCGTCTCTTCCTTTGAGGATGGCTCCTTCCTAAGATGGACATAGCAGTCCGGGTACGACTCCTTGCTGGGCCAGAATTCCACCTCCTCGAGGGGGACTGAGCCCAATCTCTCCGAGATGACGATCTTTCCCGTCGTCATACGCATGTGCTCGGCATACCTCCAAGGATTGGCATCCGAGCACAAGGGAAGGTCCTTCACGTTGAGCTTCTTCTGGGGCCCACGTGATGTTGCAAGTCTTCACATCTCCAACTTCATTGCAGCTGCCTTCTCATTATTCTCTTTCTGCATCTGCTGGATCATTCCAAGGATGGAAGAAAGAGTTCTTCCCAGATCTTCTTGGATAGCAGACGATGTTGAGGGAACAGGTTCAGGTGACTGAGCCAGAGTAGCCGACTCCTCGTCGAATTCTTCCTCTTCATTGTCCGGAGCCTGGGTCAGCTCCTCTTCCTGGTCTTCTGCCAGAAGGTATTTTTCGGTGTACTCGGACACCTCAGACATCCTATCGTCCAGTTGGATGTCTTGTAGGGCGTCCGAGACTTCAGAATCCACCGGGATCTGAACCAGAGGTATCTCCACTTGAGGCTGGGGAATCACTGCATCCGTTGATACCTTGGGGGAAAGGTAAGCCCTCATCTTCTCGCTTGGAAGATAGGGTCCAGAAGTATTCTTCTGGAAGTCCCTCAACCAGGTTCGAAGCTTTTCCCTCGCTGCGTCCCTTGACTCCGCCGACTTAGGGGCGTCAAACGCCTCGGTAATCAGGTTACTGCAAATTGTACATACCTGCGGGTCCCAATACCGGAGATCACCTTTGGAGACTGCGCATGCTGCGTGCCTCCTGCACAAATCATGTCCGCAGAAGTTCTTGCTGCGGACGTTGTAGAATAAACTCCCACACTTTGGATGGTCCTCCTGTAAAGAGAAGAAATTCCATGAGTATCAAGTGAAAAACGTATCACTGGATAACTAATGTTAAAGTATATATAGCCTAAAGTAACTAAGCTGGAAAGGAAAGAAGGAAAGACACACACTTGTATTTCCTGCCCAGTCAATTGCTGTAACCTTCCAGATAATAAAAATTTTATGGTTATCTTTATTCTAGAAGAACCATTAAGGTATTCCCAAAGGAAAAAATAGGTGTAGCTCACGCCAATATAAGTAATTTTAATATATTGGATAGTTAATAAAGAAAGAACTCACTTTCTTCATCTGTACGGTTTCACAAAAGGCTGTACAAGACAACACAAGAATGTTGGAAAAACTTAGTGTTGTAATATATTATATACTATAGTTTTCTCCATGCAGTATATCCTATACTGTAAAAATACTGGCTACTGAATATAATATAATGTACCAGTTGTACCTTGAATTAGTTCCAAAGTATACTACCTTTAGACTGTAGGGTGAAAGAACGCTGGTCCAAATGTGTGTGCCGGCCGGCAGACATATTAGCATCCGGCTGCTGGCCGCCAATCGTAGCGGCCAGGCAGATCTTATGGTGGGCTTCTGTTGCCGGCCGGCAATGGTATGCTACCTATGCCGGCCGGCAGTAGAAAGAACCAGAGAACTTCCACCTGCTCGGCTGCCGGCCACTCAGGCCGGCAGTCGGGCTGGGGTACAAACACTAGAAGAGAAACAGAATGGATGCAAGGATATAAGACGGCACTGACTTACAGCCCGGCATCCAGAAAGAGTGAGCATAGGGAAGGGGAGAATGTAAATTCAGGCTTCCTTCTATCCAATGCCACCTGGCTCTACAGACAGACATGGATGTGAGACCAAGGGAGTTCTGGGGAACACTCTACAGAAGTTAGGCCTTTGCCGGCCGGCTCGAACTTGCCGGCCGGAAAGGGACTGAGTCAGCTCCACATCTTAACCTATACTAGGTACAGATGTAGAACGACGGCCAAGAGATGTAATGGCTAGGCCATTACTAAGGAAACTGGGGGAGGGGGAGAAGAGGGTCCTGCAAACTCTGCTCTAGTAACAGATCACCCCGCAGCCAAGAAAGCTCATCCTAGCCTAGGGGAAATCATGGGAGGGAGGCTGGCAATACTTGCCATCTCCCCCAGTACTAAAACAAGGTTGGTGTTGGTATTCACAAGGGAAAGAAGAATCTCATCCTCCAAACCGAGAATAACAACACTGGACTAGTCTGCTAGATCACTAGAAGAAGGGATCATCTCGTACAGAAACCTTCAAAAGTGGTCTAGGAAGGCTAAGCCTCCTGTGTGTGTCCTAGGCCTAGCAAAGGAATCTCATTCTCTATGCTAGAAAGAAACAGACCCAGACTAAATACTCTGATGTCCTGCCCCCTCCTGAAGCCAGATTCTTTGGAGACAGGAAAGAACAGAAACACCCTAATATAGTTATGTCTAAATATTTATTCAGAGGGAAAAGGGGATTGCTCTTATTCTCCGAGGAGAAAAGAGCAACCGGGGAGTGTGCGAAAGTATACTATGGCTCCATAGGCAACTAGCCTAGGCGCGAAGAGAATTGATTACCTAAATCACCGAAACTCTCTCGTATACGATCTTGGAAGAAATATCAACAATATCTTATATGTATAAAACTGCCTAAAGCTTCAATAAATTTTAAAACACTCGGAAATCTGAATATCATGCATGAAAGTACTAGGGCCAAACGTCTAGACTACGAAGCCTAGCGTGGGCTAGGATCGGTAATTCACTCGCCGAAACCGCAATACTAATAGCATCATATAAAGAATTCCTATGTAAAGCTTAATAGCTAAAATTATTAAAGCATAAGGGCCGGAAACGTCGCTCTGGCTAACTAAATGACTCATACATGGCGAGCGACAGCGGCCAGGACACCTACGGTAGGCAACAGCTCTTGTAACAAAAATATCGTTATCGAATTATCTTAAAAACACCAAGAGCTTACATTTATACATCATAAAGATAATACTCAACTTTCCAGAGGCAGAAGAGGCTGGAAAAAGCATCATAAGGTTGAAATAATCCAAGATTTACGAGTAAACACAGGGAAACACCAAGTTGTTGAGCTATGTAAAAGGGAATACAATTGGCGCCGTCGGCGGCGCTATGTACGCACTCGAAGCGAGATAGGAGAGGTGCCTTATTAGCGGCTCTCCTTTCATTCTCGTTTTTCGTTTTCTTGCCACTTTGACCCCTCGAAGTGTTAATTCTATTCGGGGTGTAGATTGCTATGTGGCGTGTCAAGAATACGTCCTCTGATATTATGCGATATCCCTGGTTAAATTTAATTAGTGATATTCGCTCCAGGAGTTAGAATTCTGGATACCTTAAGGTAAATTCTCTGGGAATATCACCGTAGTCAGATATACCCAAGGAAGCTACCCTATAGGAACTTCCATCAAGACGACATGGCCTGAGCCCCCCCCCCCCAAAAAAAAAAAAAAAATATATATATATATATATATATATATATATATATATATATATATATATATATATATATATATATATATATATATATATATATATATATAGATATATATATATATATATATATATATATATGAGTGTGCTACTGTTGTTAACACACATTGAGTATGTGTTCTTTGGGATGTTGAGTCTTGAAGTAAAGTCAATCAATTTAACTTTAAAATGGTTTATTCTCTAAAAACAACAGTGTTAACATCTCTATCACAGGAGTATAGCTGGTTTGGTCGGATGACCATTCCATCTGAAGTATTGATAAGAACTGGCTAAAATATCGATATCACAGATATTGTATAGTTAGTTATCTCAGCATTTAAACACAATGTAAACTCTACATTAGTCTAGGAAGACACCTGCATCCGGTGGCGACACAACTCTTTCACATGGTTCGTATTTGTGTTTATTCTTAAAAAAAATGTTACATTGCTGAGATATGTAAAACGCATCCTGTTATGATCTTGTCTGACTACAGCAATTCTCACGCTAGCTTCTACTGCCACAATGACGTATTACGTCATGTGTTTTAAACATGTAATATATGACTATTACATCAGCTCGCCCAGCTATCTCAATTTTTTTTTTTAAATTTAACAACACGCCAAAATATGTTTACTAGAAGTGTGACTGGATATATGTATTATTCTTTGTTTAACTTTAGCCATAAGCAAATGAGGACGAATGTTCAAATAGGCATATTAAAAATAATAATAACAATAATGCATATGAAAAGATATTACCAAAGCAAAGAAAAAATGCATGATAAATTCAGATCACATATATGGTACATTGCTAGCAAATGATTATATGGTACCAAAAAAAAAATACTGATATACATATGATTCGGTAACTTGTTAAAGAATAATTGTTACCTTTGTCAGAAACATAGATTATTACAATACGGTAATTAATAAAAATATTTGTTACCTTGGTAAAGATTCAATTTTAGTGCACAAATACGAATTCCTGGTACGTACACGTACCATGTTTTCGTACATTTAATGACCGTGTATGTTTCCTTGTCAGGGGAAATCAATACGTGTCCTGTCAAACAGGATATTACTGGATTTGAGTGATTCGTCATGAAAGTCGGAAATGGTGATATCCTGTAAGATTGCCAGGCATCAGAAGAATCAAAGGAAATTGTAATCATAATCCTGTTATTTTCAACGCTTACTGTAATTAGGCTGTAATAAAATTCTAACCTACGTGCGTCTAACAAAAGAATATAGCCTAGTTTATCCCGTCCGTTCTCCAGAATCAACTTCAAGTATTTTATAGGCAACAAATGGGGTAACAGTACACCTTTAGTTGCTAACGTGATAGCTTCTACATAATCTTTTGATTTCTCAATGAAATGTGCAATTCTGTTATGTATGTGTTTTATTTTTGAATCATAATACGTTAACGTTGCCAACAAATCCTGAACTTCCATAATCTGATTGATATTACTAGAATGTTCATTTACTAAATCCATAATTTGATTGATTGAAGCTAACTGATTCCTTAGTTCTGACATAATCAATTCATCTTCATGAGTCAAGAACTCAATTTTATTATTTTGATTACTAATCTTAAGACGATTGGAAATTCCTAAACCTAAACTTGCAATAGACCCAAAAATATTTAGTGCAGCTAAAATTAACGGGTTACGTCTCTTTTTTTTTTCGTGTCCTACAGTCCACATCAAAAGGTCACGAGCCAAAGATTCTGTCTCGTAAGTCTTATTTTGCAAGTCATCAGATAGCATCTCTGTAAATTTTAGTGTCGATCCAAGCGAACTCTCTGTAGTCAAATGAAAATGTCTTCTATGCAACTCATCTAATGAGACAGCAAACCTTGGAATGGCGCTTTTTAAGCTAGTGACGTCATTCTCTGGGAGAAAAATTGCTTGCATTCGCACTTCTACTACTACGTTGCTTGATGTAATAAAAACGTTTTCTTGTCTTTCAACTATAGTGCCATATTTAAAATCTATACTTTTAGTTTTAGAGCTCATCCCACACGAGAAAAATGTCTGAGTGAACAATATCACTCCCAACAACAAAAAATTCATTTTGGAAACCTGTAACGAGAAAAATATATGTAATTACTCCTGTATTAAGAAGAAAAACTTTCAACATACAAATAAAAATTCTTTCCCTCACTTCTTTCCCTCGCTTTTTTTTTTATTTCTTATGTGAGCCAATGGTACGATTCTCTCATCGGTGGGTTGGGATACGTTTTGAACTCTAAACCTACTGGCCGTTAATGTTTCTAAAATGTTAAATGGGCCTTCAAACTTAGGTGTTAGTTTATAATTGAGTCCTTTACGTACATTTACCTGTATGTATACATTATCACCCACAGTATATGTTTTAGTTGGCTTCGATATTTTATCATGATTCCTTTTCATTATGATTTGTGATTCTTCTAAATTCTTTTGAAGGATATCAAAACGACTTTTGCTTGCATTTATACATTCTTTTAAAGGATTTGATAGATTAGTTTTAGGCGTTAATACATGGAAAGGCGTTCTAACTGGGGTACCATACAATGCTTCGTGCGGTGACATTTTAATTGATATATGATATGAATGATTCAGAGTACTCAGTACCGCAGGTATTGCAATATCCCAGTTGGGGTCTGATCCCCCTAGTGTTACTCTTAATATATTCAAAACCTTCCTATTTGCTCTTTCCACTAGCCCATTCGACTCTGGGTGATATATCATGGTATTTATTTTCTTTATGCTAAGGAATTCACACAATGAGGTAAGAAAGTGATTATTAAATTCTTCACCCGAGTCTGAGATTATCATGTGTGGAATTCCATGTATACAAATGTAACACTCGTAAAACTTCCTAGCGCATTCAATCGCAGTTTTAGTTTTAAGCGCTATTAGTTCTGTATATCGAGTTAAAGCATCTACAATTACTAAGAGGTGTTTATTTCCTCTGTCTGACTGGTAAATTCCTGTTAACAAATCTAAATGTATTCTTTCAAAGGGTTGATTGGGCCTGGGATAAGCCCCTAGGCTGACAGGTGTTTTCGTATGCCCTTTGTTTTCCTGACATGTGCGACAATTAGCTATGTGTTTTTTTATATCTGTAAGCAATAAAACAATGATTTGGCTTTCTGTGACATTAATGAGAACCCTGGGTGTTCATGTAATGGATTTGCATGCAACCAATTCAGGACAGTGGAAATAAGTGATATTGTTACCACTACCTGGTCGTTAGTTACATGTGGTGTATTGCTGGTTTTCCTTGTCATGGTCCTACACAGAATATTATCTGTGATTATATAATTCTGCTGCTTATACTTTATATATCCCTTTTTCTTATGATTGCCTTTCAAAGCATTTATAATTGTTTCTAATTTCTGATCTTTTCTTTGCTCAGTCTGTAATAATTCAGCGCTCCAGCCCAAATCTTCCAGTTCAGATATCGTTTTAACAATAGACATGGATGTTGATATATCTATTAATTCAGCTAAAGGCTCCGTACAAGATGACACGGGGTTGCTTGATAATGCATCAGCAATGATATTTGCTTTCCCAGGTAAATACCTGAGTCTCGCGCAAAAGTCTTGAAATGCCACCGAGTTCGTTTGGGGCTGTGGTTGAAGCCTTTAAAGAATTCAGTTAGTGGTTTATGTTCAGTAAGAACCTTAACGGGATAACCGTATATTATGAACTTAAAATGTACTAGTGAATTAACAATAGCTAGCCCTTCCTTGTCTATTACTGCATACTTACTTTCGGAAGTTCTCAGTTTTCGAGAATAAAAAGCCATAGGGAAAAATTGTTTATCATATGGCTGAAGCAATACCCCTCCTACTTCTAAGTCTGAGGCGTCTGTTGCAATGAAGAATTCCTTACCGAAGTCAGGAAATTTTAAGATAGGAGAACTACACAGTTCATCTTTCAAGGTATTAAACGCCTGTTGATGCTGCTCAGACCATATGAAATCTACGCCCTTCTTCGTAAGATCAGTTAAAGGAGCAGCTATTGTTGAATAGTTGCGTATAAAACGCCTGTAATATCCACTACAACCCAGAAATTGCTGTATTCCCTTGACATTAGTAGATATGGGAAAATTACGGATAGCCAACACCTTATCATGGACTACTTTAAGACCTTGGCTTGACACCATGAAACCCAAATATATTCATTGTGTTTTGAAAAATTCACACTTACTAATCTTTACCCTTAAGTTATGTTGTCTTAGTCTCTGTAGTACTAGTTCTAATTTACGTAGATGCTCTTTTAAGGTGTTGGAAAAGATTACAAGGTCGTCCATATAGGCATGCAATATATCCCCTAGCAAGTCTCCAAACACTATGTTAATCATTTTTGTAAATGTTATGGGAGCACAACGTAAACCAAATGGCATCCGTAAAAATTCATAATATCCCCTGGCTGTGCTGAAGGCTGTGTATGGGATACTATCTTCTTCTAACGATATCTGGTGAAAGCCTTTAAGTAAGTCCAAACTGGTAAAATATTTATTCTGACCTAACAAAGACAAAATATCGTCAGTACATGGCACTGGGAATTGATCAGAGATCGTCTCCTCGTTTAGACGACGGAAGTCTACGCAGATACGCCATGTTCGATCTTTTTTCGGTACAACTATTAATGGAAAATTATAAGGGCTGTTCAATTTCCTAATGACTCCTTCTTCTAGCATTTTACCTACTTCATCATTTATCTCATTCTGGAATTTCATAGGAAGTCTGTACGAGGGTACAGAGATAATTTTCTGCTTGTCTTTTAACTTCATTTAATGTTCTATGACATCTGTTTTACCTAAGGATCCATCTGTAGTAGAAAAAACATCATGATATTTAGTTAAATGTCCAAAAATTTTCTGCTGAATTTCTTCGTCTTGAATGTCTTTATTGATTTTATTTTTAAAAGATTACAAAAGGGATTCATCCACAACTGATTGAGCATGATTGATTTCAGCAACGGTAAGAATACGATGTTTATAAACTTCTGCATCCAAGATATGTTGATTTTTGTGAATTACTAAAGTGGTATTTAAATGATTACAGACTTCAATATTACATTGTTGATGTGAGCCTACTGTATAAATAGCTTGTATGACAGACAATCCATTAGTTTTCAAAGTGTCGGAAAGGATTAATATTTCAGATCCCGGTAATGTTTTTTTTATTTGCACTATTAAATTCGAAGGTACGTTTCGCTCGATAGATTACGTGCAAGATGATATTACGGGTAAACGAGAATTCTGCTGGATCGCGTATATTATTTTTTTATTAGTGAGACAAGTTATTGGTTCTTCAATGTACGTTACGGTTACATTTGTCGTCTCCTTTTTATCCAAAACTGATTTTAAGGTATTAGAAGACTTATAGAATTTTCCTTTGATATACATGCCATGCTTGGCAGGGGCTAAGATAATGTTTTGATTTCCCATAGATGGGTATCCTATAATTACAGCTGAATACATATCAATGTTTTGTACAGCAACAAATGTATCGGCAAACGTGCGCTTACCGACCTAGAACTGAACATGAGTTATGCCTATTACATTTAATTCATTATTTCCTATACCCGGGAGTCTCACTCCGGATTTTTCTATCGGAAAGTTTGAAAACAACAAATGATGTGTCCTCAAATCCATGATATTACGTGGAATACTAGAGTCAAAAAATAACGTAAAGGATTTGTGTTCTAAATTTACAGCATATAATGTTGGTCGTAACTCATTTTGGCTTATTATTGTATGAATTCGTTGCAAATCTACGGGAGCATGCACTGTTTTACTTAATTTGGCCGTGTGTTTCATTGGAAAATCTATTGCCTCACAATGATCTGATAAAACATTAAATTGATTATTCAATACTACTGATGTTGACATGAATGACCTTGACCCAACATCACTCTCTTCCCCACTGGAGCTAATTATGTGGTATTTCCTTTGCTCTGCACATTCTGAAAATTAGTCTGACCTTGCGAGGTCTGGTTTGACGACCCAGGCTCAGCGTTATTCGAAGAACTATTTGTTTGTTTCTGATTTTGAACTACATTGACGTTTGGCTGTTTCTTCTTATTATTAAAATGAGGATTTTTCTTTTTATTTCCATATGGAACTGACTTTGAAATTGACTGTGTATTTCTTGGATTCTGTTGTGTCTTACGCGAGTAGCACTGACTATATGAATGAGTCGAACTATTATGTATCGAACAGAATTTCGTTCTGCAGTCCGCGATCAAGTGACCTTGACGTTTGCAATTATAACACGTCATTCCCGCAACTTGACTATTATTAACTACATTTACTTGTTGTGCCTTTGTTTCATTCTTTGCAAAAACTTGAGTTAACACGGGATCAAGGTCAGGACACTTAGACATGTGTTTCTTTATCTGTGTATATACATCCAATTCCGTACTTGCAGGCGTTAACTTTTTATCAAAACACCGCAATAAAGCTTCAGGCAACATAAGTGTCATGCAAGTTAAATACATTAATCATAAAAAATCTTTCACGGAGATGTTATCTCTAGTAACCCAAGTGGAATTACCTAAAATATCTTGATATTCATTAAGCCTATCAGCTATGAGAGCTGCTCTCTC